>NC_141143.1:118669536-118822036 GCF_053477565.2 Lygodium microphyllum
GAGGACATCTCAATACCTCTAAGGGGGAGAGAATGTAATATTTCCGCTCGAAATATTAAGTCAACCTTAAACCCCGCACACCCCATGCAATAAGGCACCCCAAAGTGATCTCCCACATCGTAAAATGTTGGCAGTTAAATGCTAGCCCCGCGCACGCGATAATAAAACCTAACCACATTGTGCAAATAAGGCCGAGGCTAAAAGACTGCAAGGCCGCACGAGAACACTCTCTACGGGAAAGGTAAATGGATAATGGGTAATTTTGGAGCAAATTTTTTTTATTAATTACCTCTCCCCTCAGTCGATGCATTGTAGGGGGAGAGGGAGTGTGAGAGGAGTAATGTTATGTGGAGAGCATGGGGGAGAGAGGGGGCATGCAAGACATCCACGTGTGTGGATCTCCCTCCCCTTGCACACTATAAGACCTCCCCCTTGGAGCTTGGAGGGAGGCACGAAGAGAGAGAAAAGGAAGACTCTGCCAGTCATGTTGCCGCCATTGACATCACCACGCTAGGGAGCTGTTGCCATGAAGTCCGCTTGCTACCGTCGGGTGCCGCGCTGCAGCCACCTACCCACCCCATCGTCATTATCATCACAATTATCATCATCTTCATCCTTATCCTCATCATCATCTCACCTTCTCTCTCCACGCCATGTTATGTTAGATATGATCAATACCCCACCCTCATTAGGTGCCACCAATGATCCATGGTGCTCAAAGTTGTAAGGCCCCCATTATGAGGAGAAGCCAAATGTGAGCCCGGACATTGGTTGAGTCTTGACTTGTATATAAGATGAGATCTATGTGACCAGATGGCAAAAAGGTGACCATTGTGGGTCTAATCTTTGGGTTAGATGGAGTGGTTAATTTGGTAGCAACTCGAGGTGCATTGCATCGAGTTGCGGGGTAAGAGAGTTAAAATGGGCCCCTATTTTGGGGTCCGGGGGCCGCAGAAGCGGCCCCTGGCTGGGGAGTCCTAGGGGGGCCAGCGTCGACCATTGAGGAAGTGTGCTCCTCAGCGCAAGAAGAATCTACCACTAACTCATGGGTGTTGGATATAGTGGGGCCTCCCATCACATGACCAACAAGAAAGGTCTGTACAATTCTATGCAGCCTCTACAAGAATCCATCACTTTGATGGTTGTATGTTCTCAAAATCAGAAGAAACCTATTATCAGTTTTGCTTCCATAACTGATCTTGGTCATGAAGTGAGGTTCAAGAAGACAGGTGTAGAAATTCTTGATAGTGCTGGCACAATTGTTGGCAAAGGAGAAAGAAGGAACAACCTGTATGAGCTAAGTGCTCTTAGAGCCACCGCTGGAGTGGGCACAAGTAAGATTTGGCATGAAGAGGTTTGGACACATCGGATTTTCAGTGTTTAAGGAGATGCAAAAGCAAGGTATGGTTTCTCACCTACCTACAGTAACTAAATTGAAGGAAACATGTGAAGCTTGTATAATGGGCAAGCAACAGAGAAAGGCATTTCCACAAGAAAGCAAGAATAGAGCACATGCTCCTCTAGAGTTGGTGCATGTTGACGGGTGTGGTAAGATGCCTACACAGGACTTGGGGGAATCTTCTTATTTTATATTGATTGTCGACAACTACAATAGAAAGATGTGGGTGTACTTCCTTCGTGATAAGGCTCAAGCTTTTGGTAAGTTTAAAGAATGGCTAAAACTTGTTGAGAATGAAATAGGGAAAAGTGTGAAGAAATTTAGAACAGATGGTGGTGATGAGTTCAACTCAAAGGAGTTTGAAGACTTTTGCAAGAGCAAAGGGATCAAGCATCAATTGATGATGCCTCACACACCTCCGCGGAACGGTGTTGTGGAATGCAGGAATCAGACCATTGTGGAGATGGCAAGATGCATGTTAAAGGGCAAGGGATTGCTAAACCATTTTTGGGATGAAGCTGGTAATACTGCAATCTATATTCTAAATCGGAGCTACACAAAGGCTCTCAAGGGAAAAACACCTCGTGAAGCTTACACTGGTAAGAAACCATCTGTCTCACATTTCAAAATTTTTGGATGTGAATGTTATGCACATGTTCCAGATGAGAAGAGAAACAAGTTAAAACCAAAAAGTAGAAAATGTATCTTCTTAGGTTATAGTGATGAGCAGAAGGCTTACAAATTATATGACCAAGAGGCAAAGAAGATCATCGCGAGCCGTGATGTGGTGTTTAAGGAGAAGCTGCATACAGTGGAGGAGGAGAAGGCAAGTTCTTCCACTTTATCATCAAGCAAAGAAGTGGTCCATTATGAACCTATCCCGAGAGCTATCCCTATCCTTAAGGAGGAGGAAGCATCATCTTCATATGATGAGGAAAAAGTTCACCAACCTGACATCACCCCACCGGAAAAGCCACTGCTACGCTGGGTGAAGCAGCTCTATGACCACAATAATCCTATGCATGCATTTGTTGAGGAGAAGGCAGATGGACCAAGGAGGTCTCAGAGAATAGAGGAGCAAAGGAGGGCTTCTGTTTACATAGTCAATATGGCCTTGATGGTTGAGATTATGAGAGAAGTAAAGGAGCCAACTGACTTAGAAGAAGCACTTGCAGATCCATCATGGAAGGCTACTATGCAAGCGGAGTATGACAGCATAATGAAGAATGACACTTGGGAGCTAGTGGATCGACCAGTAAAGCGGAAGGTTATTGGCACCTAATGGATCTAGAAGGTAAAGTACAAGGCTGATGGTACCTTAGAAAAGTACAAAGCTAGACTGGTTGCCCAAGGATTTTCACAAGTTGAAGGGTTTGATTTTCAAGAGTCATTTGCCCCAACTACCAGAATGACCACTATTCGCACGGTACTTGCAGTGGCTACCCACAAGAAGTGACCAGTGTACCAAATGGATGTTAAGTCAGCATTCTTAAATGGTGACCTCAAGGAGGAGGCGTACATGGCTCAGCCACCAGGGTTTGAGACCCCCCATTCTGAGAACAAAGTGTGTAAGCTGAAAAAGGCATTGTATGGGCTAAAACAAGCCCCCAGAGCATGGTACCAGCAGATAGATAAGTTCTTTTTAAAGCTAAACTTCAACAGATGTGCTATAACATGTCCACATGTTTCCTTCAGGACACTCTTAGCAGTCCATCGGAAAGGAGATGTAGAAAGCTCCGCCCGACACTCCCATGGAATGTTACGGGGTTTGCGATCTAGGGCTTCCCGCGTCTACCACATAGCGGAAGTATTCTAGCCGTTCCCACTTAGGACAAACCTGAATTAGGGTCTCCCTTAATGGTCATTTCCTAAATGGCAACTAGCGTCGAACCCCGAGCGAACTATTTTATGCAGAAACGTAAGGGCCGAAGCGGATTCACACTACACGTGGTTCATGGAGAATGGGAAACGAGAGGGATGCAAGGCTCGACCTCTCTGCTATAAGGCATAGTCCCATTCCATTCCCCTAAAATAGCATAAATCTGGGATTATTATCACCTAGACTCTAGATCAGCGCCCTTGTTGTTCATTTCCTTTGAAACGATCTCCTTGCCGTCCATTATGATTGAGAAAAGTTCCCGACCAACTGGGACCACCCATCCGTAGGACGGACCCATGGCCACATCCATCGCACTTTCCTCAAGTTGTTTTACTTGTCTAATTACCTACCACATTTAGTGAGACATGCATCAAGTAGCTTCCTTAATTAGCCCGTTAGGCACCGATTCCTTCACGTAATCTTAGCACTTGACATAGAAAAGTAGCATCAAACAAGTTCCTTTTCAACAGGTTATCGTATTTATCCTTGGAATACATTTATAAAGTCCAACCCATAGGCTTATCCATAATCCGCCCGAAGGCTATCCAGCAATCCACAGGGATTACTAATCCAAGATTCCGCCCATAGACCAGTATGCGGGCCTCGAGATCCAATCGTGAGTCACGTTGGCCTCTTGAGCAGGGCCCGAAAGGCGAGGGATTTACGGCCAGAGCCCCCCCTGACATCCAAGCGTCCTCCTGCTCCAAGTAGCACTCAACGGAGAGACATTATGTGGCAGGTTCGGTCCACCTTTCCAGCGCGGCTAACAACCCCCTTGGTTAGGGTCAGGCAGTCAGTCAGGGGTAACTGTGATTGTCGCTCCCTTCAGGCCTTCAACTTGAAGCATTAGATATCTTTTCATCCTTTAGTTCATTGAGCAAACAAAGCAAACAATGCTCTTTAAACTGTTACAAGCACAATCATTTCCAGTGGTCGTTATTTGGTCAACTGCTAAGGAGTGAATCCTTCTCTCCGAATGCATCCAACATTCGATCCGGGATCAATTGCAACTTAGCAAGATCCCCAAGGGATTGTTTGTTAACCCTTATGTCCTTAGGTTAGGGTTGTACCCTATTAACCCAACTTAACCAATACCTTAAGTTCTATTAAAAGAAAATATGTTGCTCCAAATTATTGATTGGTCCTTTGCTTCCAAGCAAATTTCTAATCGCCTTATCTTGGTCACTTTTCCCAAGAAAGGTACTATATCAGGACGACTACTCATCCTCTTGCAAGATACACTTGCGCAAGAATCTACCAATCTCATTGCAAGGAATTGGTCATTCTCTTGTGGTCAAACCACAAGATCATGCGACATTGCAACTTGTTGCACAAGAGTCGCATCTAATTTATGGGACTATTTCACCCATCGAACGGTGTCTTCTAATCACGGAATCATGATTAGATAGGAAACAGGGTTTAGGGTGTCTTCATATCCAATCCACTTCCGATTGCACTAGGCCAACATCGTCGGTCCTAGGGTTCCACTCAATTCAAGTTTCGTCTTTTGAACGAGCGATCCTTAGGGTTGAAACCCTAAGTCGTTTCTTGCAAGTACATCCTATTGTCCCTACATTCCGTGAATGTGGGCAGGTCTTTAGGGATATGAGAGTTTCGTCTTGGCAATCAGTGCGTCTAGGCCAAGTCCTTAATGTGCTAAACCCTAGCTAGCACTATGTATTGATTTAACCATCCTAAGAAAATCCTTTGCGGTTTAGGTGTTTTGGTAAACCAATTTACTTGTCTTACGACAAGAACAAACTATTTCTAAAGATATTTCATTGATCAAAGAGGGAAAAAATGGTTGCATTATGATAAAATTTTCGTAAGCACATGATTTATTGCCTCTACGTATGATTAGATTTACAACCACTAACTTTTCTGGTTAAGATTAAAGCGTATGTTAAGTTACGGCATAATTTCTATTGATCCTTCTAGAACATGCATTCAAGATTCATGCCACTAAGCTTTTAGGGTTTTATGTTAAAACGAACCATGCAGCCTTTCCCTAACTTCACTTCTGAATGAAATATTCTTATACTGAATGAGCATTACACAACATTTCCTAACTACTTACATAGTTGATTGAGATTTATGCCAATTGACTAGAGTTTAACCTACTTCATGCAGCCCTAGAATCATTTCCATGCCTTGCAGATTCCTACGGTTGTTAGCAATCTTCTTTAATGAATCATTACTAAGAAAGATTTGTCTAATAATGCGACATGCGATTTAATCTTTCCATGCATAGTTGAAGGTGTACTACAATAATTCCGACTTTGTAATGATAATCATTGTTGTTCTAGATTCGTTA
Organism: Lygodium microphyllum; assembly: GCF_053477565.2. Classification (NCBI taxonomy): domain Eukaryota; kingdom Viridiplantae; phylum Streptophyta; class Polypodiopsida; order Schizaeales; family Lygodiaceae; genus Lygodium; species Lygodium microphyllum. Next base: position 118,675,129 of record NC_141143.1, read on the forward strand.
CTTTGCAATGCACAGAATCCACTTGCTAAAAATGCATAAGCATCTTTCGTTCATTCCATTAAAAAAATACAATTGACCAATCTTCATTCGTGAGTTATTTTCTTTAAAATAGCCAATTTATTTCAATCATAAAAGTGCATACTAATTCCATAAATTATCCATGCATAATTGCAATATTTCGACGTAATCCAAAATTAGGAAGAAAACCTGGACTTGTGGGTTTGGTGAAATATCCACATGAATGTTAGGAGATGATCCTCTTGCGGTTGTTCCTTGTGCCCTTTTAGGGGCCATCGTGAATTCGACCTTCTTACCTTGGCCGCAGTCTTATGATCTTGGCCCGTCTCCCTCGTAGGTGAAATTCCGTTTGCGGTACGGCTTCCTTGACCGAAGCACCGTCTTGTGGAATTGGGGTTTGGAAGGCCTTATAGGCTTCCTCCTCAAAGCTCGGAGGAAAGAAAAGTTATGAGGGTTCAATGGAAAAGCCCTTAAATCCGGCAAGGATATTGGCCTTGTGACGGATGCAATGAAAAAGGCCTTTAAATTCCGGGTTATAATGGACTTAATAGGGACTCCACGGGTAGGACTTTACAATCAGAAAAAATGGCTTTTGGGGGATGCAAGGGAAAGGGGACTTGAAAATTCCGGATATAAAATGGCCTTCACGGGAAGGGATAAAATGGCTTTAAAGGACTTGTGTGGGAAGGGGTTTAAAAGGAAACTGGGGGGACTAAAAAGGCTTTGTGGAAATGCTATGGAAAGGGCTTTAAAAAAAACCCGGGCTAAGGTGGATTTTTGGGAATGCAAGGGGGGAAAGGGGGCTTAAATCCAAGGGGAATAAAAAATGCTTTATAGGGAGAAATGGAAAAGGGGTTTTAAAGAAACCCGGGGGGTAATATGAAATTTTGTGGGGATTGCAATGGAAAAGGGAGCTTACAGAGCCCCTTAGAAGCTTCCAAGAAGCTTCTTGGAAGCTTCTGTGGCCGTGTGCTATCAACGTGGAAGAGGAGATGAGGATTTGATGGCGGCTCTTGGCGACTGGATGGCGGCTTCTGGTGATGGTAGCGGCGGCTCTTCTATAGCAACTCCTCCCTCCTCACAGCGCAACTCGGAGCGACATAGCTCTCCTCTCTTTCTCGGTCTATCAGCCTCACGACTCTTCCCCTCCTCCACCCCATAGAGGGGGTTTATATAGGATAAGGGTGAGGAGACTTCTTTCCCCCACGTGGCATGTTGCATGGCCATATTCTCCCCATGACCACCAGCAATGGTGCTTACTCATCCGTGCCTCACTACCTCTCTTCCAGCACGGCCTTTGACTAGGGAAAAGAAGGGGTAATATAATATAAGAAGAATTTGAATTTTTATCCCCACCTTATCCTTTTAACATCCTTCCAAGAGGAGGTTCACATGTAGATATGTGGGTGTTTAAACCTCAATCTTGTTTGGCCATTGGAGAGTCATGATACATCGTGTACCGTCGGTAACTTCAATGTCCGAATGTGTTATTTGCATGAGACTCACACGGGCTAGTAATAATTTTTCAACAGAAATATTACATTCTCTCCCCCTTGGAGGTATCAAGATGTCCTCATCTAGAGATAAACTAGGGATATTGATGGATGAGAGTGCTTTCATCCATCCAAGTGGCATCGTCTTAAGGATAATCTTTCCACTGGACGAGGCATTCTCTCAAGGTTCTGGATCTTAGTTGTCTCTCCCTAACATCTAAGATCCTGTCAGGCCGTAGCTCAAGGACTCCTTGACTAGGCATTACAACTTGTTGGTCATCAAGTACATGGCTAGGATTAGGTACATACTTCTTCAGTAGGCTGATATGGAATACATTATGAATCTTTAGGTTCTCAGGGAGTTGCAGTCTATAGGCATTAGGTCCTAGGCACTTGAGGATCTTGTATGGTCCACAATACCTTGGACTTAGCTTCTTGCAATCTCTTAAGGATAGGGAACTCTTCTTTGGGCGTACGCAAATGAAGACCATGTCTCCTTCCTCAAAAGATTCTATCTTGACACTTCAAATCTGCGTATGCCTTTTGTCTATCCTTGGGGGCTTGGATGTCCTATCTTATTGACTTTATTTGGTCATCCATCTCTTCCAGCATCTGCCTTGAAGCTTCAAGCCTCAAGGTTGGATCTAAGAAGTTTAGGGGACTTCGACAGTCATAACCATTCAATGCTTGAAAAGGGGTCATCTGAATGCTTTGTTGGTAAGAAGCATTGTAGGCAAACTCAACCAAGGGCAAGTATTGAATCCACCTTTTTGGTTCACGGTAGCAGTGTGCCCTTAGCATATCCTCGATGACTTGATTGACTTGCTCCATTTGCCATCAGTTTGGGGATGGTAAGCTGTACTAAAACAAAGTTGGGTCCCAATGGCTTCAAAGATAGCTCTCCAAAAGTGTGATGTGAAGAGAGAATCACGATCACTGATGATTCTTCTGGGTAACCCATGTAGCTTGAATATCTCCTTGATAAACAATCTTGCAATGTCTGAGGCTTTATAGTTTGTCTTAACTGGAATAAGGTGTGCAACCTTAGTAAGCATGTCAACCACAACCAGGATGGAGTTGTATCCTCCATGAACTTGGGGTAGGCCAACAACAAAGTCCATACTGATTAGTTCCCATTTCATTTGGGGAATGTCAAGTGGTTGCAACTTTCCAGGCATTTTGACATGTTCGGCTTTGATACACTGACAAGACAAACACTTAGTGACATATTTGAGAATGTCACCTTTAAGCCTCTCCCAATAGTATCTCTTCCTAACTACATTGAGAGTCTTAGCATAGCCAGGATGTCCTAAGAAAGGGAAATCATGAGCTTCCCACAATATCTTATGCTTAAGTGACTGGCTTGCCGGTATACATAATCTCGTTATATAGTAGATAAGTCCACTATTGATAGAGAATTCATGATACTTAGCCTATAGCTTTTGGTCCTGGTCCTTAATAGGGATCTTCCTTAGCATCTTTTGATAGGATGGATCATGGCGTGCTTCCTCTCTAGCTAGCTCAAGTATTGGGTTGTTTGGCATGGATACCTTTGTAGCTAGAGATCTAGCTATTGATGGATTTTGCAAGATTAGAGAATTAAGGAATGCCTTGCGATTGAGTGCATCGGCAACTACATTCTCCTTTCCCTGTCGGTACTTGATTTCAAAATCATACTCCTCCAGCACTTCAATCCACCAACGTTGCCTCATATTGAGCTCGTTCTGGGTAAAGATCCACTCGAGACTTTTATGATCAGTCACTAGAGTAAACTTGTTACCCAACAGGTAGTGTCTCCAAAGCTTTAGAGCATGGATGATAGCTAACAATTCTAGATCATGGATAGCATAATTCTTCTCATGGCTCTTAAGTTTCCTTGAAGAGTATGCTACATGATGACCTTCCTACATGAGCACACATCCTAAGGCAAGTGTGCTAGCATCAGTTACTACCTCGAACTCCTTATTGAGGTTTGGAAGTTTCAGTATAGGTGCTAATACCAAAATTTGCTTTAATCTATCAAAGCTAGATTGTTCAGCAGCTGACCATCCAATGGATGTTTACTTCTTCAGTAAGTCCATCAGAGGTGCTACAATCAAAGCATAGTATTTTATGAAGACCCTATACCATCCTGTCAATCCAAGAAAACTACGTATCTCTTTGACAGTTGTTGGTATTGGCCATTCTAGAACATCTCTGACTTTGGCTGGAATCCACTGAGATTCCTTCCACTGATACGATGAATCCGAGATATTCAATCTGACATTTGAAGAATGCACACTTCTTCATCTTAGCATAGAGCTTATGGACTCTTATTGTCTCAAGGACAATCCGAAGTTGGGGTTCATGATCTTCTTCCTGTTTGGAATAGACTAAAGTGTTGTCGAAGAAGACGAGTACGAAGTCATCAAGATATGGCCTAAAGATATCCTGCATTAACATGTTGAAGGTGGCAGGCACATTCATAAGCCCGAATGACATAACTAGAAACTCAAACTGTCCATATCTTGTGTTGAAGGCCGTCTTTGGGATATCTTCTTCCTTGATCCTTATCTGCTAGTAACCAGACCTGAGATCAATCTTGGAGAATATCTTCGCACCCTGAAGACGATCAAGAAGCTCATCTATTCTAGGAATAGGGTACTTGTTTTTTACAGTTGATTGATTCAACCCTCTGTAATCAATATATAATCAAAGGGTTCCATCTTTCTTTTTTTAGGAATAGTACTCGAGCTCCCCATGGTGAACTGCTAGGATAGATGTAGCCTTGATCTAGCAGTTGCTTGAGTTGTTCCTTCAGCTCAATTGCTTCTAGGATGGACATCCTATAAGGTCTCTTTGCAATTGGCGCAGCTCTTGGCACTAGCTTGATCTCATGATCCACTTCTCTTTGAGGTGGGAGTTCTGTTAACTCTTCAGGAGATACGTCTGTGTATTCCTTTAGCCATGAAGGTCCTTCACTAGACTCCTGCTTCTGATCTAACTTATTGAGCTTAATCAAGTAGATAAGTAGTCCCTTTCTGACTCCCTTTATAATCCGAGATGCTTTGGTCATTTGAATTTTTGGCTTTCCAGCCTCACCTTGAGTTGTGACCAATTCCCCTTCAGAGTTTCGAAAGGAAACTTGGCCCTTTCCACAATGAATGTGGGCATCATTAGGTTTAAGCCAATCCATTCCGAGTAGACACTCATGGATACCTAGATTCATGACTCTAAATTTGACCGAAGTCGTCTTTCCTCCTAGAAAGAATTCCACCTTAGCAGTTTACTTGGTACAAGTGACCTCACAACCATTTGCTAATTCCACAAGCAAGGTAGGTGCTTCTACTGTGGCTATCCCTAATCTTTTTGCACAAGCTGGTGAGATATAGGAATGTGTATTGCCACAATCAATCAAGGTTTTGAAACCTTTACCTTGATAATCCGATGGCATCTGAATCACCGAAAACTAGCGATTCGGCCCTTTCTTGTGAAGAGCGGCATGGAATGTTGCCCTTTCAAACTCTGCTTCCATGGTTGAATCTTCTTCTTCGCAAATTTCCCTGTTGGCAATGTAGGCGGTTCTTCCTTTGCCTCGAGTAATGGCTCCCTGGCCACGACCAGTTCCTTGAAAGGTGCTTGGCGATGTCCTCCACCAAGCTTGGGACATTGCCTCTTGAAATGACCGGGCTCGTTGCAGTGGAAACAACAGAGGTTTCGACCATTGCTTTGGGTAGGGACAAAGCTGTTGGCATTATTAGTCCTTGCTTTCTTTCTTTATTTCCGATTTTGTCCTTGAAATCTCTTCATTTGAGGCCTATATGCTCCTCTATTCAGGTCATTATAAGACCAAGTTCTGTTATCTCGCTTGGCCTAGCCTGCACCTCCTGAATTATGGGCGTAGCTCGAATGAGTGCATCCTGTAAATATAATGGGCACATAGATTCAAGACGGGTATTCATTGGTGGGTTTAAACCAACAAAAGATTTTGACACCTGCTGTGTCATGTCCATCTGTGGCGCATACTTAAGAAGTGAGACGAATTTAGAGTAGTATGCATCAAGAGTGAGTCCCAGCTATTTCAGCTCATAGAACTCATTCATTTTCTATGTGTGATACACAGGTGGTAAGTATCTTCCTTGCACAACTTTCTTTAGTTTTTCCCAGGTAATGGATCCTTCTGCAATCCCTTGATCTCTGCACCATTGCTTCCACCAGATCCTGGCTTCGCCGGTGAGCTTCAGATTGGCGAGCATAGCCTGGTTGGTGGGTGCAGTATCCCCTCCATCTAGGGGCGTACAGTGTGCCCCCCTCCCTGGCGTGCGGATCGGCATCCCCCCCGTGTGATCATCGATAAGGAGAAGAAGAGGGAGAGAGAGAAGAAGAAGAAGAAGAAGAATAATAATAATAATAATAATAAGAGAGAAGGAGAAGAAGAAGAAGAAGAAGAAGAAGAGTGAGAGAGAGAAGAGAGGAAAGAGGGAGAGAGAGGAGGAGAGGAAGAAGAAGAAGAGGAAGAAGAGAGAGAGAGAAGGAGAGAAAGAAGGAGAAGAAGAGGGAGAGAGAGAAGAAGAAGAGGGAGAGAAGAGAGAGAAGGAGAAGAAGAGAAGAAGGAGAAGAGAGAGAAGAGGGAGAGAAGAGAGAGAAGGAGAAGAGAGAAGAGAGAGAAGAGAGAGAAGAGGGAGAGAAGAGAGAGAAGGAGAAGAAGAAGAAGAAGAAGAAGAAGAAGAAGAAGAAGAAGAAGAAGAAGAAGAAGAAAGAAGGAGAAGAAGAGGGAGAGAGAGAAGAAGAAGAAGAAGAGGGAGAGAAGAGAGAGAAGGAGAAGAGGAGAAGAAGAGAAGAAGGATAAGAAGAGAGAAGAGGGAGAAGAGGGAGAGAAGAGAGAGAAGGAGAAGAAGAGAAGAAGAAAAGAAGAAGAAGAAGAGAGAGAGAGAGAGAAGGAGATGAAGAGAAGAAGCTCAAGAGTCATGAGAGATGCGGGAGCTACAAGAGCCAATAGAAGCTCAAGCGGGAATTGACACCCCAGTCCCACGACACTAAACAAGGTCCTTTTATAAAATTATGATGGATTTTGCATGGTTTTTCACACACATAAAATAATAGGTTCTACTCATCACGAAGTAATCACGGAAGTATTGTGGATGCCTTGCATTCAAAGGAGATATGCTGGAATCATAACATTTAGATAAAACTAAAATGAAGGGAAGGTTTCATTACCTCACATTGCATATAGTTTAATCTTAAATCGTGTTAAGTTAAACACCAATAATCTTGTAGAGAAAGGTATCGAGACCTAATGTCCTCGTTGATTCTCAAAAGTAGAGTGATGTCTCTTCTTGCAACAAAGGAATAAACATTGATGGGAACTATTGCAATTTGTAACAATAAGCTTAGAGGAACTGCCATGCATCATTGAAAACCTTACCTAGGGAGCCAAGTCATGAAATAAATCTACCTCCTAGCTAGCGTATGTTAAAGGTTGCTACATATGGGATACCAAGGTATTCGATCTAACGCTCCTGGACTTAATTGGCTGGGACGTGGATTCGGCGATGTTACTTTGAAAAAATTAGAGTGCTCAAAGCAAGCCTATGCTCTGAATACATTAGCATGGAATAACGCGATAGGACTCTGGTCTTATTGTGTTGGTCTTCGGGACCGGAGTAATGATTAATAGGGATGGTTGGGGGCATTCGTATTTCATTGTGCATCGGCCATCGCCACCACCACGCACGAGGCGTGCTCCACGTTGTCTTGTCTGCCACATTCCGAGCTCGTGTCGAGTCGAAAGACGATGGAGACGCTCATGCATTCCACCGTTTCGCGTCAACAAGAGCCCATCATGAGGTGCACTCAACCCCACCGGGAACAAGCCCCGCCGACGAAGAAGCACCTTCATCACATCGTTCCATCGGTTTCGGTCCATCCGTATCGATACAACCCGCACAATATTCACGACGAGAATCGCCGTTAGCATTGAGAACCATGGAGCTCGAACACGATCTCGCCACAAACGAGACACGTATTCAAGGCACCGCACTTCGCTCCTCACCGCCTAGTGGGCACATGTTGACCGCCACGACGCGATGTCCTCGCAAGGATCACCACAAGTCGCTTGAGCCTAACCGTTTGGCGGGGGGTACATGGCATTTGCTCACGAGACACTCCTCGCGGACAAGACGGATGCGGGGACCATACGCCTCACCTCACCCTCCCTTGGATCTCCAAGGAGTGTTTCGATGGAGCAAGCACCACTACCCTCATAGGTGTTTTCGGCTCCAACGGCAAGGCATACCTACAAAGCCCGAAATTTCATTGGGTGGGGGGGGGAGGGGGGGCGAATTTTGGAGGGGGGGGGGGGGGAAGGGTGCGTCGCGACATGGCATGTTGAGGGGGGAAGGGGGCGCCGAATTTTGAAGGGGGGGGGAAGGGGGGGGGCCGAATTTTGAAGGGGGGGGGGGGGCGAAATTTTGAGGGGGGGGGGTCCGAATTTTTGAGGGGGGCGGGGCCGAATTTTTGAGGGGGGGGAGAGGGGTGGGGTGGTGTGGTGTGTGTTGGGGGGGGGGGCCAAATTTTGAAGGGGGGGGGGGGCGGAGGGGTGGGGTGGTGTGTGTTGGGGGGGGGGCAGAATTTTTGAGAAGGTGTCATGGTAGGTGGGTGTGTGTGTTAAGGGGAGGGGAGCACGTCACGTCGTGTCTTGTCATGGGTCGGGGGGGGGGGAAGGGGGCGTCGCGACATGGTGTGGTGTGTGTTGGGGGGGGGATCGCGGTGGGTGGGTGTGTGTGTTAAGGGGAGGGGGGCACGCCGCGTCGTGTCGTGTCATGGGGGGCACGTCGCGTCGTGTTGTGTCATGGGAAGGGGGGTGGGGTGGGGATGTCATGGGGCGGGGCGCGTCGCGTCGTGTCGTGTCATGGGGGGTGGGGGGGGATGTCATGGGGGGGGGGGGCGCGTCGCGTCGTGTCACGTCATGGATGGGGGGGGGTGGGGTGGGGATGTCATGGGGAGGGGGGGGGCGGCACGTCGCGACATGGTGTGGTGTGTGTTGAGGAGGGAAGGGGGGGGCGCATTGCGTCGTGTCGTGTCATGGGGGGGGGCGCGTCGCGTCGTGTCATGTCATGGGGGGGGGCCAAATTTTGAAGGGGGGGGAGGGGGGGGGCCGAATTTTTTAGGGGGGGGGGGGTGAATTTTTGAGGGGGGGGGGTGGTGTGTGTTGGGGGGAGGGGGCAGAATTTTTGAGAAGGTGTCATGGTAGGTGGGTGTGTGTGTTAAGGGGAGGGGAGCACGTCACGTCGTGTCATGTCATGGGTCGGGGGGGGGGGGGGCATCGCGACATGGTGTGGTGTGTGTTGGGGGGGGGATCGCAGTGGGTGGGTGTGTGTGTTAAGGGGAGGGGGGCACGCCGTGTCGTGTCGTGTCATGGGGGGGCGCGTCGTGTTGTCTTGTGTCATGGGAGGGGGGGTGGGGTCGGGATGTCATGGGGCGGGGCGCGTCGCATCGTGTCGTGTCATGGGGGGTGGGGGGGATGTCATGGGGGGGGGCGCGTCGCGTCGTGTCGTGTCATGGATGGGGGGGGGGTGGGGTGGGGATGTCAGGGGGAGGGGGGGGGCGGCACGTCGCGACATGGTGTGGTGTGTGTTGAGGAGCGAAGGGGGGGGCACATTGTGTCGTCTCGTGTCATGGGGGGGGGCGCGTCGCGTCGTGTCATGTCATGGGGGGGGGCCGAATTTTGAAGGGGGGGGAGGGGGGGGGCCGAATTTTTTATGGGGGGCGGGGGGGCGAATTTTTGAGGGGGGGGGGGGTTGGTGTGTGTTGGGGGGAGGGGGGCAGAATTTTTGAGAAGGTGTCATGGTAGGTGGGTGTGTGTGTTAAGGGGAGGGGAGCACGTCACGTCGTGTCATGTCATGGGTCGGGGAGGGGGGGGGGGCATCGCGACATGGTGTGGTGTGTGTTTGGGGGGGGATCGCAGTGGGTGGGTGTGTGTGTTAAGGGGAGGGGGGCACGCCGCGTCGTGTCGTGTCATGGGGGGGCGCGTCGCGTTGTGTTGTGTCATGGGAGGGGGGGTGGGGTGGGGATGTCATGGGGCGGGGCGCGTCGCATCGTGTCGTGTCATGGGGGGGGGGCGCGTCGCGTCGTGTCGTGTCATGGATGGGGGGGGGGGTGGGGTGGGGATGTCATGGGGAGGGGGGGGCGGCACGTCGCGACATGGTGTGGTGTGTGTTGAGGAGGGAAGGGGGGGCACATTGCATCGTGTCATGTCATGGGGGGGGGGGGGGGCGCGTCACGTCGTGTCATGTCATGGGGGGGCCGAATTTTGAAGGGGGGGCCGAATTTTGAAGGGGGGTGCCAAATTTTTGAGGGGGGGGGGGGCGAATTTTTGAGGGGGGGGAGGGGTGGGGTGGTGTGGTGTGTGTTGAGGGGGGGGGGGGGGGGGGGGGGGCGAATTTTTGAGGGGGCGGGGAGGGGTGGGGTGGTGTGGTGTGTGTTGAGGGGGGGGGCGAATTTTGGGGGGGATCCCTTTTTAAAAACAAGAGTATTGAAGTGCAAGGGAGCGACGGTGGAATTGCTGCTTCCACGTCCGAAGGACTAGAATTGCGATGCCTCCTAAGAAAGTCCAAGGCGCAACCGCGGAAGGGTCATCTCCCGGTATCCATGTGGATATCTCACCCCAAACCCAGGTTTTCCTTCCTAATTTTTATTTGATATGGTTGTAATTCAATCATGCAAGGTTAATTGTTAGAAATAGAATATATTCTCGTCCTAGTTGTTCACGAGGAAGGAACTTAGTCATCAATATGTTTAAATGAGACAAGCGAATTAAGAAAGCATAAAAGCATTTCTAGCAAATAGCTTATGCATTGAAATGAATTATAAGATTAGATTATTACCCATTGAAATAGTATACTTTGATTAAGCCTAGAATTATAAACTGCAACTCGTACTATTAATCCATATCCTCTTTGCAATGAACCATCATGGAAAGTGCAAGCATAAAATGATTCTTATGATGCATAAACTCTAGGAAAATATCGTTTGTCAACAGCATAAATTATTAAGTAAAAGGTTGCTTGTTTAGCATGAATTTTTTTCGCAAAGTGTAGGAAGATTATTTGGAATTAACCTAACCTCAAATCGATAAAGTTTAGGATTGAAAAATCAACTTACGCATAGACCACAAATCATGTGGAAGTAATCTCGAAATTATCTTCTAGAGTTAACCAAATTGATATAAACTTAAAACACCTAAGCTGCAAAATATTCGTTGGGAATGAGTTAAATTCCAAGAAACGCCTATAACTTTAATACTTGCCCACATTCACCGAATGTAGGGACAGTGAATAGTAATCGTAAAAGGAACTAGGGTTTGTCCCTGAGAATCTTACAAAGATGAAGCTTGGAAACCCTAGGTCTAACAGGGTCAGTGTAAAGAACCTGAAACAGATTGTTTCATGACTCCATAGTCTCATAGTTCGATGCAGCACTTGCGCAACAAGTGTGGAGTCATATGATCTTGTGATTGGATCACAAGGGAATGGCCAAGTTCTCACAATGAAGTTGGCATGTCCTTACGCAAGTTACCTTGCAAGAGGATGAATAATCATCCTAATTTAGCAACCTTCTTGAGTAAGGAAGATTGTTTGGAAACTAACGACCAAACAATAAACTTAAGGTTTGACCAAGTCGGGTTAATAGGGTACGCCCTAACCCAGGGTATAGGGGATTTTGCCAAGTGCAAGTTATCCCGGATCGAGTGCTGGATGCATTCGAAAGGAAGGATTCATTCCTTAGTAGTTTGCCAACAAAAACGACCAATGGAAATGTTTGTGCTTGCTACAAATTTTAGAGCATTGTTTGGCTTTGTTTGATCAATGAATTAAAAGATAAATGGATATCTATACTTCAGGTTGAAGTCCTGAAGGGAGAGGCAGCTTCCGTTACCCCCGACTGCCTGCGTGACCCTAACCAAGGGGGTTGTTGACTGCGCCGAGAAAGTGGACCGAACCCGCTATGAGAGGTCTCTCCGTTGAGCGCTACTTGGAGTAGGAGGACGCTTGGGTGCCAGGGGGGCTCTGACCGTAAATCCCTTGCCTTTCGGGTCCTACACAAGAGGCTAACGTGACTCAGGATTAGATCTTGAGGTCTGCATACTATTCTATGGGTGAAAACTTGGAATAGTGATCCCTGTGGATTGTTGAATAGCCTTCGAGCGGATTGTGGATAAGCCTACGAGTTGGACTCTTTGTATTTCAAAGATAAATATGATAACTTGTTAATAAGGAACTTGTCTGACATTGATTTTCTTTGTCGAGTGATAAGATTACATGAAAGAACCAGTGCCTAACGGGTGAATTAAAAAAGCTGGTTGTTACATGTCCAACTAATGTGTTAGGTAATTAAATAACTCAAACAACCGAGGAAAGTGTGGAGTATGGGCCATAGGTCCATCCTACAGATGGGTGGTCCTGGTTGGCCGAGAACTTTTCTCAAATCACGAGGAACAGCGGGATGATCATCAAAGGACATGAACAACAAGAGCGTTGACCTAGGAATCCGCTTCAGACCTGGCGTTTCTATGTAAAGTAGTTCGCTTGGGTCCGACGCTAGTTACTGTTAGGAAATGACCAATAAGGAAAACCCCAATTCAAGTCGATCCTAAGTGGAAACGGCCGGAATACTTCCGCTACGTGGCAGACGTGGAAAGCCCTAGATCGCAAACCCCGTAATATTCCATGGGAGTGCCGGGCGGATCTTTCTAGACACCCTTTCCGATGGACTGCTAAGACGTGACTTGAAGATACAAGTGGACACATTACACCTCTTGAATCGCTAAAATTTTTAGATACTTCATCTTGTGATTTTATGAATTACATCTATATTTTCTACTATCATTATGAGTAAAATCGGCAAGCCAATGAGTTTGGTGATAATTTACCTCAAACCAAATTAACTTCACTACAAGATATAGGTCTTATATCGACATTCAAAGCGATAAAAATAATCATAATATTTTTTTTCATCGTCGCAAAAAAGTCAGTATTAACAACACCATAGAATAGTCACTATGAACGCCGCTATTTGTGTCGCTATCAGCGTCGCAAATGTGACGTTGATAGCGACGATGATAGCAACGCTTTGCCATGCTAATAGCAATGCGTGCAGTAAATTTGCGATGCTAATAGCGATGATAAGAGGGAAATTTTATTTTTTTAATGGTAGGGCTGCCCTGCCATAAATAGCACTATGTGCTTTATTTAGGCCATACAAAAGAGTTTCAATAATGTGTACAATGATCGTCTAAATGAAGGAAAAGTGTACTTGAATCATAAGACTAATACATAAAATAAATACAAGATCACGTAGTAATGAAAGCAACGGTACAATCATGGCAGGATACATACTGCATAGAAAATGCCTACACAAATCACATGACAAAAAAAGAAGAGCATGTGTGCTCCATGGAGCCAAGGGCGAGCTATAGATCCTCGCCATTTGAAAGCTCATCCCGCCGCAAAGGAGCATCGAATGGACTCTGCAAGAAAAGAAACAACTACACATCAATCCATCATACAATAATGCATTTTAATTAAAATTAGTAACTACCAACAAGAAAGATGAGTGACTTATAGGACCGTATTGTCCATACAATCGGTCAATCAATGCAGTGAGACCGTGTTTCTCTACATATCGAGTCTTTAGGCCGATGGGATCACAGTTTGTAATGGAATGCTGTAAAGAAAAAAAATACAATTATTAGAAACACGATTGTTAGTACAAGGGATATTGCAAAAAAATAAGTAAGCAGAATAAAATAAAAAATTACAAAGGACTCCATATATGTCCTGTGGCCACCACTCCCAAGATGATGGACCACTCCTGCCTCCAGTCGTGCCCTGGCCTCCTCGTACTGATGTCTCCAACGTCCTGGAGAATCTATAGCCTCCTCCCTGAGTCGGCGCCAGTCATTCGCATCTAGCCACTCTCTCGGGCTTTGAGGCCGCACTCTTAAGTGCCTTGTGTGCATCCATTGTCTGTGTCACATATATGCACGCATGCACTTCGGGGAGCTGAAGGTATAACATATCACCATCGAGGTTATCAGAGGTTTTGATAGAAAATTACCTGTTCAAAATTAAGTACAAGAGAGATTTAACTTTTGTGAGATGTACCATCTCGTAATACAATTTAAAAAAAAATGAGCTTTTACACTTGTTCACAATGGACCGACAACACAAACGTGTCATGCAAATCCATCCATCTTTTTTCGGAATCTATTTTGAGAAATCTAGATGGACCTCGTGGAACTGTTACTCCAGCTCCTTAAGTACCACTTTGAACCATTGCACATCGAATAGGATCATGGAGAAGCTATGGTAATCCATCGTGATAATACTTTGCAAGTTCCCAAAATACTCAATCTCATCTTTAACCGTGTTTGGATCCATTGCTTGTCGTCCGCTCTCTTACTCGAACTTTGCCATGATACCACAATCTGTTGTGGAGCACATTTTATTGATACACTCCACGCACCGAAAATGACGTTCGTGCGACCATGCCACACTATATATTTTTTCTTGTACATTGAAACACTCAATTAGTTGTCGCATATAAAATATAGATACAACAAACCCTAAACACCTCATCACCTTTGGACTATATCTCCTCGAGAATTCCCACTCCTCGGTTGAGACCTCTGCTCCTTCACGAGATACTGCGGTCAAAGTTCCATGCAACGATCGAGTTGACATAAACCACGGCATCTCCTCCATGCCCTCGGGATATCGAATTGGTCGATGGCACGTACTACAATGAAATTCAGATCACGTTTCTTTCCAATCTTTCCTAGCTTGCTCGTATCTAGTGAGCCATATCTCCATGGAGACATGATACAACATACAAAAGCGATTCACTTTCTCCTCCATTGTAGCATCCATTATTTTTTCTATCCCTTTTCCAACCACCACATCTTCGGTAAATCTATCAACCTCCTTCAACGACCATAGCATACTATTTTCCGAATCCAGTGTTGGTAGCCATTCTGAAATATGCACTAACTCCTCAGAAACCAAGTAACCTTCAACCATGCTACCTTCTAGCCGAGCTCGTTGTCGCACAAAGCCTTTCACGGTTTTCATGAAGAGCTCCAGGAAGAATATCCATTGCGTATGGACAGGTCCAGCAATCTCCACTTCATCTAGAAGATGCACAAGAAGGTGGATTTGTATCGTGAGCATGTTTGTGGGTAGATATTTCTCAAAATATCATGCATGGTCCACATGAGAATGGCTCGAATATTGGTGGACCATCCACCATCGCCCTTGCTCATATCTTCCACGGTGACCCGCCTCCTCCCACCAAATCTAAAGCTCATTGCCTAATGGATGAAGATACATGTACATATTTTTGACTTTGTAGCGGTCGGGAATGAGCAAGCTAAGGATGAGATGTCCTTTCTTTGTAAAAATCCATGGAGGGATATTGTAGTTGACAAGGACTATACGCCACACATTGTAAGAAGTTGAGCATAGATCGAACACCACAACAAAAAGGCCTCTTAGATTCACTTTTAGATGCAATTTTTGAATTGACAGAAAATCTTACGGGCGCATCTATAAGCTCGTCTATTTGTGCGTCTACCATTTTGCGTCTATAGTTGCATGTATGAGGAAATCCACACGCACCAATAGTAGACGCACTTTAGATGCGCATATACACGCATGAATACAAGCACATAAGAAAACAAAATTTTTTATTTATAACCACATGCTATGTGGTTTCTTTTCTCCCCTTCCATACATCAAATTGTGCATTTGGGAAAAACACAATGGATGTGAAGGCACGAGAATTGAAAACAAAATTCCATGTATTCATTATATATAAAACGCACTTACATGGGGAGTTTAAGTGCTTGCGACCTAAAGCATGGCCGCAAGCAGTAGGCTCAAAGATGGATAATAGATATACAAGGAAACAAGGCCATAGAGGAGGTATGGTGCTCCTCTACGAATCTGAAGAAGAAACATCTTCGCTAGCACCACCATCGCTACTAGCGTCGCTATCCCCGTTCTCTCTATGCTCCACATCGGGGTTCGCCTACACACACAAAAGATCAAGGTTGCTTACATACAATTACAAAGAAAAAGTTATAATTAGCTGTACTTTTAATAAGAAAGTAAGAAAAACATACCTCCTTTGGCTGTCGAATCCTCATAGCCCGGTTGTATTGCTCCTCAGTGATGAGACCCTCCTCATAGAAGTGAAGCCATGTGGCTACACGGTTATGGCCTCGATGGTAACCTACCTCTCTAGGAGTAGGTATTCTACTAACGATAGTAGTCTGCAAAACAATTATGATATATACAAGTAATTATGAGACACAATGTATTAGAATAAATTATATAAAGAATTGAAAAAAATATAAATTTTAAAAAACTAGAAATCAAAATATACTTACAAACTCTACCTCCCACAACTCTCTGCCACCCGATCTGTAATGTGATGATCCCATGGTTTCCATTTGGATGCGTCACACCTCTGCATGCTAGCGACTCTTCACTTTCTCTGCTCCTTTCTTCTTGGTTTTCTTCCACTCTATGCAATGGCACATAGGTGGTTGGCTATAGGCTCCACGCCCCTCCTCCTGTCTCAGTAGTGACTCCTTGGCACGTGTCATGAGGTGGGATCTTTTGTTGTGAAGCAAATCTCTCACTTTTGTGTGTCCCCAATCATTCGAGAATCGCTGACCCTCGGGATTTGGGTACCTCCTATGGACTGTCCTCAACACCTCCTGCCACAAGCCACTTTTCTGATTCTTGAAGTAAATGAAACAATCTTTATACGTCGCATGCACGACGCTCATCATGTACGCCATTACATCCCTTCCTTCATAATCATGGAAGATGCCACAAGTATCTGTAACTCTATAGTACTGGTGTACTGGCTCCTCTACATGATCTTCTAGTGAGGGTGATCACTCGCCACCTCCTAAGCAACCCCCACACAAGCCTCGTCCTCCCCCTCGATTCTCCCTATTCCCTCTCTATCGACTACCCTTTGCCTCACTGGATGCACGTGCTTCTGCAAATGCACGTGCGTCGGCTGACGCTTATGCTTCAATCGATGCATGTACAAGCGCTGCACGTGGAGTACCTGCAATTGGAGTTTGGGCATTTGGTGTTTGGCAAGCAGTGCTAGGCAAAGACGTCAAAGGTGTTCCAGACATGACGCTGAACACCTCGTCTACTGTGGGAGAAGTCTTTCTTACTAGAAAAACCTCCAAAAAAAACATTGACCCCTCCGCTGAACAAGCCCAATCTATCATTCATGCAGTCCAAATCTGGGTCATTGCTAGATGAACCAGGATGTTACATCTGCAAATAAAAGACAGGAATAAGATAAATTTGCTAAACTGCAGTATTGTGTAAACTGTACTATTGTGTAACATATTCATACAATTTAAGAAATATATATATATATATATATTATCAGAATTGGTACGTGTATAATCGCGTTTGAGATGCAGAATAGATGCGCTCTAAGACGCTTCCCTGAAGTCAAACCTTCTGGTTAGAGCGCGTATATATTCGCGTCTGAGATGCAAAATAGATGTACTCTCAAACGCATCCCAAAAGTCAAAGCTTCTAGGCGAGCACGTGTATATTCGCGTCTCAAATGCAGAATAGACGCGCTCTCAGACGCGTCTCTGAAGTCAAAGCTTCTGGACAGAGCGCATGTATTCTCGCGTCTGAGATTCAGAATACACACGATTGGAGACGCGACTGCAGACGCGGTGACAACAAACATAGCTTCGCGTCTATGTCTACGTCTGCACTGAAATCTACACGCGCTATCAAATGCGCTAAGTCGACTGTTCTCAATCCGACAATCGCCATCCATGATTTATTTGTGATATAAGAACTTCAATCATAGATCGTAATACAGAAAAAGAGAGAGAGAGGGAGGGAGGGAGGGAGAGAGAGAGAGAGAGAGAGAGAGAGAGAGGACTCACCTTGGGTCTTTGGTGTGAACAGGTAGTAGCGCTACTTCCTTCCCCTTCTTCCTCTCCTTGGTGAGTTGTTCTCCCTTCATGCTTACTGCTTGTTGTCTCCTCTCTTTGCCTCTTGTTCCTCTTGTTCTCTCTTTCTTCCTCTCCTTGGCTTTTTTCTTTCCCCTCTTGTCTCTTTGAAGTGAAAGAAGAGGCGAGTCATGAGGAGGTGAGTCATGGAGAGACTAGTGGAGGTAGAGTGCATGTCGGTTGAACTCGAGCTTTAGAACACACAAAAAACGCAGGGAATGCACAGTTTGAAAAGAAATGATTCAAGTATATTTTGAATTTTGACTTTTGCATCTATTTTTGCATGTATATGTGCATCTAAGTTTACATAAACGCGCTTATAGACGCAGATTTAGACGCGCAGATAGACACACATTTAGACGCGTAGTTAGACGCAGGTATAGACACACATTTAGTACGCTTGCGTTTTTATCATAAGTTTTTGTATTTAAGATAAGTTTTGATAGTAAGTTCTTATCATAAGTTTTTATGTATTTAGGATAAGTTTTGTGTATTTAAAATTGAGATCTTAGAATAATTAATACGCGTTGAAGTTTTTATGTAAACATATTAATAACAAATTTGATGTTGTCATGAATTAGGTTTAATCATGTCATCGTCATGACCTAGTGCGGTGCATGCTGATGAGTCAATGAGCACATCCTCAAGTGCGGATGAAACATTACGTCTTCATAATCAAGATACATGGCTACGACGAAAAATTAAATGCATGTGTGATCGTTGTCCAGGGTGTGTTTTTCGAGCACGTTGAGTTGCAATGTCACACCTCAGCATGTATAGAGAATGGGACCGAGAAAAATCACCAGTATTCATTGTTTTTAACACTTAGATTGTTAGTCTATGTTACTCAATATATATCAACGTACATGTAACTCCCTTTTGTGGTTGAGCAGGATGCGATGCCACATCCTCAGATGCTCCCTCCCGAGTGTCAAGAGGCTGCAAAATCTCGACGGGAGGAGGCAGAGTCTTCAAGAAGAGTGGAGACTGATGACCATGATAGTAGGCCTCATGAAATGCCCCATCAAGTTGTAGAGGATGAGATTTTGGACAACACGGTACATGATCTATTTTCGCAACCGGTTCGGGGAGAAGGTCACTCTACGAAGCTAGATGACCCACTATACGTAGCGTCATCTACTACGTTGTATGAAGGTTGTACGTACTCCGTTCTTCATGCGTCCCTCGAGATACTTAACTTGCAAACAATTTATGGATGGAGTAATGTTAGTTTGAATGCGTTATTGAAGTAGATATCAATTAAGTTTGGCTTATGAATCATAATATTAATTATTCTATTTTGAAATCAGACACAAATATATATTGGTGGTTTTTTAACTCAATTTTAAAAATATATGTAGGTTATTATCACAAATGCTTCCAAAAGGAAATAAATTGCCAACTAAGAGAGAGCAAGCAAGATATTACTTGACATCTCTGGGAGGCCTCGATTATGTGAAGATCCATGAGAGAGCAAGCAAGATATTACTTGACATCTCTAGGAGGCCTCGATTATGTCAAGATCCATGCATGTGTCAATGATTGTGTCTTATTTCGTGGGATTCATGAGTTCGCACGAGAGTGTCCTGTTTGTGGTGAATCAAGATACGAAGTGGAGATGAAGTCAATGGATATGCCGCGTAAGATTTTGCGACATTTTCTGATTGTTCCACGTATTCAACTTATGTTCCAGTGTAACTCTATTGGAAAGCTCATGTCATGGCATGCTAATCATCGTTCAAGTGATGGAAAATGGAGGATCCCTGTAGACACACTGGCATGGCAACATATAGACAATTTGTGGCCCGTTTTCAAAGAACAGCCAAGAAATTTGAGATTTGGTTTAGGTATGGATGGAATCAATCCATTTGGCATCAAAAGCACATCATACAGTGCATGGCTAGTGGTATTGGTGAACTATAATATTCCTCCATCATCCATGGTAATTAAAAAGGGACATGTAATGTTGTCCCTTCTGATTCTTGGAAGGAAAAAGGTAAAAAACATGGACATTTACTTAGAGCCTTTGATTGAAGATTTGGAAATGTTATGGGAAGGTATTAAGGTGCAAGATACAAGCGCATCAGCATCCTCTAGAGATTTCACATTGAAGGCCATGTTGTTGTGGACCATGCATGGCTTTCCAAGATATTGAGAGTGTTCAGGTACATGTATATAACTCTATATTTGAAATTCAAGACTTGAATCAATTGCATGTTATTAATTCACTTGTTTGTTCAGGCTTAACCACATCAAGATATCATACATGTCCTATTTGCGGTCCCTCTCTAGTTTCCTCTAGGCCGGCACGTTTAAAGAAGGTTATCTATGACAATCATCATCGATTTCTTCCTATTGACCATCCCAAATATCTTCTCCCTACTAATGGAATGACTCCACCATCTCTAACCATTCGAGATTGAAACGAGAGATGGATTAATGCCGACAGCCACCCTCCACTCGGCATGAGTCGGTAAGAAGTATATTTCTCTCGTTTGACTTTAAAGTATTTAGCATGATGAATTGTTTACATAATATATTGTTTATTTGTTAGGTTCTCTATATTTTTTCATCTTTCGTATTGGACTGAACTCAAGATCAATCACCTGTTCAACCCCATGCACATATTCAAAAATGTTGTATCTACATTATGGGATCACTTGATAGGGGCTCATGATTCAGTCAATGTAAGGGAGGATTTACGTAACATTGGTCGCATGAGATGAGCCTGGTCACGCATTGGACCCAGAGGAAAGATTGAGCTATCCCATGCACCTTGGATGTTGTCAAAGAACGGGGAAAAAATAGTGAAGGAACAAATATCTTTTTGTATAATTTATTGTATATAGTACAAAGCCAGAGATTGCAGCATGTCCCATTACTGCCACTATCTAGTGGTGAATGGTTGATTGGTAGCTTGGAGTTGTCAATAGCATGTAAGTCCAAGATAAAATCTGACATCAATAGTGCTATGGAACCCACCACAAGCTCCAAAGATGTGCATCTTAGTTAGTTTATTTCATTCTCATTGTTTGCACATTTGTTTGGTTCATATGATGTTCTGAAGAAAACAAAGATTACTTATCAATGCAAGTTTCCATACGAGGAATGGACGAGTCAGCTATTGGGTGAGTCTTGGCAAGTCAAAATAACACATTTTGATGAGATGATTGAATGCACGGTCAACCAATCTGATCTCGCATTCAGGTAAATCTTTTTTACTACTTTGAATGCCTTGATTTAATTGATATAGGTCTTGCTTAGATGAATTGTTGTGTTATTCGCATTTACTTACCATTATTTTTGTTTTTGTTACACGTATTTTATCGCTAGACAAACTTTGTGCATTCATTTTCGATATAGAAGATGGCGACTTGAGGGGAGTGGATTAGCTTGGATCAAGATACTTGAGACGAGTCACATACAACTCTCATAGATGTGGTTATCTTGTGGAATAGTTATAATCCTTTTGTGGTCATCCCAGAGAACCATTGGCCCATTTCTTTTTTGAGACAAGAAATCCAATTAATGTCCAATGAGCCCCTCTACAACATCTATTTCAAGTTAGATAATAGAAAAGTTAGGACTCTGTAGTGAGCAATCCATGACATGTAAACAATGTGCTTCTCTACATATCCTTGAGATAGTGGAATCCTTGTTTTTTCTTTTTTTTTTAAAGAATGAATATAAACTTTTTTTAAACTTCTGAGTACTTTCAATTTAGATAATCTTAGTTTACTATGATCCAAGTGTACGATAATACATACTGTAATTAGTCAATCGTCCTAGTTAAAATCATAATTAAATTGCACATTGGAGTTCTATAATCTATTTAATATTATCTTTCCATAATGATATATTATAGCTCATCTCTTCTACTTATTTTTAAAAATAAAATATTAAATTTGATCCAAGGGATTTTGATGGTCTTTCAGATTTCTTTTATTAAAATTTTTCTATATTTTCTGTGGTTGGACTTGAATATACTTAGCGATCCAAGTATATTCGAGGATATAATAATGTAGAATGAAGCATTTGTTTGTATGAGTAATTTTAACGCTTACTTTAAAGTATTAAAATAAAGAAACTAAGGTAAGATTTTAAATTTGAGACTTTAGGGTTTAAAAAAAACCTTTATTAAAAACCCTAAATACATAAAAGCTATAACTCTAAACTCATTTTCACGTTCATTCTGTACTTCCCTACACTTGTGCTCTCCTCCCTTCTCTCTTTGTGTGCCATGGCTACCACTCTTGCCTTCGCCCCATGCATTAGCTCCACATGCTATGCACACATAGGAGACCAGATATACCCTAGGTTTTGTGTGACCTTGAGTCTAGAGAGCTCACTTTCTACGGTAGACCCTAGCTCTAGTATACTAGCATCATTTTGTGATGGGGCGAATCCTCTCACCTGCTCTATTCCGGACTCTACTCTCAAATGGGTCCCCACATATTCCCTATATAGTTTATGTACTGAATCAAGCTATTCAAAGGTAATAAATGGAGCCCTCATGCATGTGGGACAATATTTGCATGCCAAAGGAGTGCCCATCTCATCCTAGGGCCATGCCATGATGGATCTCATTGAGCGCAATGCAGCATTCGCCATATATTTTTTGTGCACTGAGGTACAAGAGGACAGTGAGGAAGACATCGACACACCCTCTCGACCACAGCTAGAGTATTTTGAGAGGGAGCCTAAAGAGATCACACTCAATCCAACAGTAGAGGCAGCACAAAGCTTAGCCATTGTGCACCCACCTCCTTGCCTTGTTGAGATGCCGACAACCGATGAGCCATCCCTCGCTTCTCTCCATGCTATCATCATCAAGGGGGTGGAATATTTACTTATACAAGATATACTAGAAATTTTGGAGCTAAGGGAAGAAGAGCTATATTGTATCATGGTGCATGATGCACCTAATGATTTTATAGATTTTGATATATAAGATGTGCTAGCACATGTTGATGAGGTGGCTTGATATGATGGCATGAGTGTCAATGACATCTCTGTCATTTTGAGCATCCAAGAGCAGATTGAGAATGCGGCACCATAGTATGAGATCTTACATGAGGAGTTCGAGCGGTTGTAAGAAAGAAGAGTTCCCTATCCTTAGGGGATTGCAAGAAGCTAAGTCGAAGGTATTGTGGACCATATAAGATTCTCAAGTGCCTAGGACCTACTACTTATAGACTGCAACTCCCTGAGAACTTAAAAGTTCATAATGTATTCCATATCACACTATTGAAGAAGTATGTACCTAATCCTAACCATGTACTTGATGACCAACAAGTTGTAATGCCTAGTCAAGGAGTCCTTGAACTACGGCCTGACAGGATCTTAGATGTTAGGGAGAGACAACTAAGATCCAGAACCTTGAGAGAATACCTTGTCTAGTGGAAAGATTATCCTGAGGAGGATGCTACTTGGATAGATGAAAGCCTCAACCATCAATATCCCCAGTTTATCTCGAGATGAGGATATCTCGAATCCTCCAAGGGGGAGAGAATCTAATATTTCCTGCTAAAAAATATTACGTACTCGTGCGTCTCATGCAATGACGCATGTGCTTGTGTCCTCACACATCTGCCAAATTCACCTTTGAGAGGGGCCACGCGCAGACGCGTCCACCAAATTCTGTGAGTCGAACAACGTGCACCACCAATACTCCAACTGATAACTTTTGACGTCAATCCTTGCAGCCAATGGATGGATATTTGGCGGCTACCCCGCTCATCACGCAGTAGCTAGTCGGTACTAGTACTTCTTTCATAGACTCATCAACTAGTTCGTCCAAAGTAAGCATAGACTCAGGTTTTATCGTTCAAAAGACCCCAGGCAAAGGAGTGGCTGTCAAAAATGATCAAAATAGCACATAGGCTATACACATTCATGCTTGTCGCGTACATTCTTGAAATCGTGGGATATTTGGAAACCCTACAGCCTACAATTACGAAACTTAGTTACCAGGTTATACTGCAATTTTTGATGAACGTTCATGTGCTCATATGTTTGCTTAGAAGTTTGTATTATACTCCAACGTCAAGATAAAGAGGTTGGCAACAATAAAGATGTTGTTCAATATGCATGTAGCTTCTTGGACTTTCTTCTTTCTAGTTAGAGATCAACCTCAAAAGGTTGGTTATAAAGATGTGGCTCAAGACAAATAGCCCAAGTAAGAATGATGCCAATTGGAACCATGATCGAAACCCTAAAATCTTGTGAGTAGAAGAATTTGATAGCATTCTCAAACTATTTTGGACTGATGTGGCAAAAATCCATTAAACCAATGAGAGAGGTCTAATCAAACTACACCACCAATGTGCATTAACCATATCCTTTAAAATGGAAAATTTAATACAATTTACGTGGCTTTCATGGGATTTTAATGGCCACATCTTGACAATCCTTTTCTAGGAGAATTGGGATGCACCACTATATGAAGTCCACATCCTTTGATTGAGTAAGATTGTGTGACCATTTACTTTATCAAGGAACATGATCACTATATATAATACATAACAATTTAGAATATCAAGACTCTAAGTTTTTAATGAATTATCATCTACCATTCTTTCCACATATTTGTTGTACTTCCAACCTTCTGATACAGCCATATTAATCACTCCTAGTATCATTATCACTCTTGCAAGAAGGTTGCAAGTCTCCTTGTAGGCTATTACCACAAAACTAGGCATAAGCCTTGGCAGCTAGTCTTTTGTTATGCTTCATTATTGAATGGTGCTAATTATGATTTATTATACACCTATTGACATCCAACTCGCTTCTAACCTTCTAACAACAGAACCAAATTTGTATACCATTTACATCTAAAGCATCCATCTTCTCATCCATAGCTACAATCCCATTCAACTTTAGAAACTAGCTCATCAAAGCATCTGGCCTCTTTCTCTTGTATCCCCTTAAGAATATATGTATAAAGACCAGTAAAAAAGCTATCATATCTCAAATTTTCCACTAGATACTTTATATGACTTGAAATGCATACTTGTATATTACTATCTAGTGTATAGTTTACAATGCGTTGTTTCTACATATGTATGCTATTTTGAGAGTAGCTATTTTGATCCAAGCGACTCATCCATGGATTCATTTTTGTAGGAATAGAATAGTCACCAAAACTATAAGAGAAAGGCCATATAGACGCGCATTGTACACGCACAAAAGCGGGCACTTTTATAAGCGCGTGTATCAAAGCGTCTATTTACGCTAGTATACAGAACGCGTCTATATATCCGCTTTTATAAACGCGCCTATAGATGCGAAAATAAATGCACATATTTTTCATTTCTCATAAAGTCCCTAAATATGACCAAACCTCTTAACAGCTAGTATTTGTTTGAATACATTACCAACTTTACTTCTTTCTGAGTATTACAAATATACATCCTATCATTCAAAGTTAATTATATATATGTGATTTCATGCCCTATATACATCCAATCATGCCCTATACAAATGTAATTGGATAGGGCATGATTGGATGTATATACGACATAATTACACCTGGATCATAAGGACATGATATACATATATAGGATCATAAGGACATGATATACATGTATATACGACATGATATACATGCATGTATAGGGCATACATTTATAGGACATGATATACATTACCAACTTTATTTCTTTCTAAGTATTAAAAATATACATCCAATCATTCAAAGCTAATTATATATATGTGATTTCATGCCCTATATACATCCAATCATGCCCTATACAAATGTGATTGGATAGGGCATGATTGGATGTATATACGACATAATTATCAGAGAAGTGATTGATACATGCACATGTTGCATCTATTGTGTACTTAACCTAGCCATGCCTAACTTATAGATCAAAGGTTGACTTATGCAGTGTAATAGAGAGAGAGAGAGAGAGAGAGAGAGAGAGAGAGAGAGGGGGAGGGAGGGAGAGACACACAGAGAGAGAAAGAGAGAGAGAGAGAGAGAGAGAGAGAGAGAGAGAAGTGATCGATACATGCACATGTCGCATCTCTTGTGCACTTAACCTAGCCATGCATGAACTTGTAGATCAAAGGTTACTTGGTGATTTAAGAGAGTATTCTAACTTTTAAGGGTAGTCCCTTGACTCTCATTAGTCTCAACAAATATGCAGCACATTGAATACAATCAAAGCAAAAGCAAGACATGCATGCCAATTCATAGTGTGAGTAGAATGATGCAAATAAATTGACTTGTGCATGTGCAATAGAGAGAGAGAGAGAGAAGTGATCGATACATGCACATGTCACATATGTTGTGCACTTAACCTAGCCATGACTAAAACTTATAGATGAAAGGTTGACTTATGCATGTGCTATATATATATATATATATATAGAGAGAGAGAGAGAGAGAGAGAGAGAGAGAGAACTGATCAATATAATCATATGTCTCATTTGTTGTGCACTTAACCTAGCCATGCATAAACTTATAGATCAAAGCTTAATCAGTGATAATTACAACATATAACATTAATTTGACATATAACAATCAGTTTCTTTAATTAACCCTGTTAAGCACTGGTTCCTTCACGTAATCTTATCACGTGACATAGAAAAACAACATCAAGCAAGTTATTTTAACATTTCTTCATTTTATCTTTGAAATACAAGGAGTTCCGCCCGTAGGCTTGTCCATAATCTGCCCGAAGGCTATTCAGTAATCTCCAGGGATCACTATTCCAAGCTTCCGCCCGTCAACTAGTATGCGGGCCCCGAGATCCAATCCCGAGTCATGTTAGCCTCTTGTGCAGGACCCAGAAGGCGAGGGATTTACGGCCAGAGCCCCCCTGGCACCCAAGCGTCCTCCTGCTCCAAGTAGAACTCAATGAAGAGACCTCTCGCGGCGGGTTCGGTCCATGTTCCTGGCGCGGTCAACAACCCCCTTGGTTAGGGTCAGGCAGGCAGTCGGTGTAACTGAAGCTGCCTCTCCCTTCAGGCCTTTAACCTGAAGTATAGGTACTCATTTAATTTGTACTTTATATTTCAAACAGAGCTCTAAAATCTCTAGCAAGCACAAACATTTCCGTTAATCAACCGAGTTGTTTGGCAAACTGCTAAGGAAGTGTTCTTTCCTTTTTGAGTGTATCAGCACTCGTTCCCAAGGTGTCTTGTAACTTGGCAAGATCTCTTACACTCCGGTGTAGGGCATACCCAATTTGGTTAATCCCTAAAGTGCCTTAGATATGCTAGTTTCTGGTTTACAACTCTCTTTATTTAGAAGGATATCCAAAAATATGTCTTTTTTTGCAAGATAACTTGCGTAGGGATCTGCCGTCCTTGATGAGGGTTTTTACCCTTTTCCCTTGTGAATCAATCACAAGACTAAATGATTTCATACATGTCGCGCAAGTCCTGCGATGGAATAATCTGTTTAGATTCTTTAAGCTGACGTATGTCAGGCCTAGGGTTTCTTTTTTTAAGAACCTTAGGGACAAACCCTAGTTTCTTATCTTTATGAATTTATTGTCCCTACGGTAAGGAAAGTAATCAAGTGTTTAGGGTATGAATGTTTCTATGTTTAGATTGGTTCAGTTATCTTTTGGAAGGTAATATTAATCGTCTTGTCACGGTTTTACTATCCTCGTGACAATTTACTCTCCCAACCAATAGAGTTTAATTTGGCATATAGCCTAATGCCAAGGTGATACAAAGAGTGACAATACTCCTTGGGACAAAAAGGCCTAGCTGTGAAATTGGTGTATACCCACTTTATTAGTCCCCAAGTCCTCAAATAGCAAGGGAAAAGTATTAATAGAGTGTCATCCAGCAATTCCCCATTACATTTTCTTTCCAAATGAGTTCGTATATCTAATTTTTATACTTGTTAATTCCTATCATTTAACTTCTGTTTTCTTTAAAGATGAACTCATGCCAAATAACAACAATTGCCTTGCTAAGATGTGCAACTAGCAAAGATAATTCCCTAGTAATTTGAGCATCGAAAGAAACCTTTCATGAATTTAGCCATTTAGCATGATTTGTTGCGAAAGGAATAAGACTAATGGTGCAAGATATAATTTCTACACCGTAGGATTTAACTAAAACATATTACTATAGTAAATGGATAATCTTGCTCGTAATTTATAATGCTTGATGCAATTTGAAGAAAGCTAAGTTCTATACATTGTCATTCCTAAGCTAAACTCCTTTGTTACAAATAACTCGAACAAATATATCCTATCCTTAACATTTTTCCTTTGCATGATCGACTTAAATCCAAATTAAAGCCAAGAAGAAAGAAAACCTAGCTTTGAGGTGAGATATCCACATGGATACAGGGGGATGACCCTCCCGCAGCTACACCTTGGACTTTCTTCGACGGCATCGTAGTTCGAATGAGAGATAGCCTTTTCCTCTTTCTTCTGGAAGTCCACCGTCTTCTCCTTCTTTCCCTTTCTTTTGTCTTTTTCCCACTCTTCCTCCTTCACTCCTTCTTTTCACTCCCCTTTTCTTTCCCTCCCTATCTTTTATCTCACGGCTATTTTTCCCTTACGGGGTACCATCCAAGGCCATGATGATGGTTAGGTTCGGGGGGGAAAATAATAATGGGGATACGGGGGATTAGGAAGAAAGCTTAGGGAGTTGTGGGAAAATGAGAGTTATGAGGGGGTTGAAGAAGGGTTAAAAAGGTTAAGGAGATTAGGAAGAAACCTTCTAAAGTCTAAGGGAAAGGCTTAAGGGGAAAAGAGAATTTACTAATCCTAGGGGGGTTTAAAACCGGGGGGGGAAAAGGAAAAAAAAAGACTTTAGAAGGATTAAACCCGGGGGGAGGGGGAACAAAAGGGGTTTTAGGGGGGGGAATTAAACCCGGGGGGGAACAAAGGGGCTTAGATGGAACCTTTAGAAATGGGGGCTTAAATCGGGGGGGGGGGGGGGGGGGAGGGGGGAGATTATAAACCTTGGAAGGGCTTATCGGAGCCCACAGGAAGGGGGGCTACCTAAGGGGGCTTTAGAAGCTTCCAAAGAAGCTTTTAAAGTCTTCTGGGCTTGTGATTTTTAACACATGGAGGAAGAAGAGGGGTTGGCGAAGCTTGTTGGCGACGGCGCAACAGATCCAGCCTCCGACTCCTTACCTCCACGCAACATTACACGACCTTCTCCCTCCCTCTAAACGATGGCATCACTTGATGGCAAAGCGGCGGCAACAGCCTTCTTTTTTTTCTCTCACGGCTCCAGCCTCCCTCCTTTCTTACCAGCGGCCCCCCCTGGTTTAAATAGTGGAGGGGAGGGGATCTTCCCTCCTTGCGTGTCATCACACATGGTCCCCCTCCCTCCATAAGGCTCCACCAAGGAGCTTAATAGCTTCTTCTATTCCCCTCCCCCTCCAGCTCGTCAGTCGGCTGGAGGGATAAGGGGGGGAATAAAATAATTTCCATTAAACCAATTTATTTTTCTAACGAGGAATATTACAGTGTCCATATTGTTCCACTATCGTAGCATGCTTAGTTCTTTGTGAGTGTTGCATATACTATTACTATCCTACCAACACAGCCAATACCACAAAGTGTGCCATACACCAAGAATATTATAATCACCACATCTCTAATGGGGTTTGTACGAATAACATATCAACTACAAAAGTCTTGGTGAAGCAAAAGGCTATTCTCTTTAATTTCTAAAAAAGTTTAGGCTATACAAAAAAGTAGGAAGAATTCCTAACTTTTTGATTGACATGATTTGTAGAAAATGAGCAGCGTACAAATTGTTTTATTATATGTTATTCATGTGCTTCTCTTGTTACTATGTCTTAAACAAATTTTTAATGTTTGCACCTTGTTTACCATTATTGAGATCATAAGATATTATTGTGATTAAGCTATTGGGATGATTAAATATTATCATGGTTGTTGAATGTGGAAAGCACTTATGTGATTTTATATATTAGTATTTGCTCCTTAACAAAAAAAAATTATTTGTGTACCATTGTAGTCATAGCTTTTATTTGAAAACATAAACTATCAAAGTGTGTCTATCAAAGTGTGTCTAACTAAGCGGTTCGAGCTTTTTCTTCATGGCAGTATTGTTTATTAAGCTCTTCGAGATCACTTTGATTAGATTTTAGTTAATTGTTTGTGACACGATAATTATAGTTAGTGATTTGTACTACCCTTGCATGAGAACATAACACAAATTAACTAATGAGAAACGCTCTCTTAATATTGGTCACACATTAAAATGCAATATTAAATGGGTATGAAATAAACAATACTTGAGATACAAAAATAAGCATTTGCAAGCAACCAAAATCAAGCTCCTCCAAACACACTGTCAAGATTTTGAAAAAACAAAAGGCGATGCTATTGCGCGCCCTTGTTGATAAGCCGTTATAGCACGAACAAAAAGTGCCGGGAGACACTTGCTAAGTTCTAACTTTGAGCTTCACACAATCAGCGCCACACGAATGTTTTCCAACCGGGCTATTCAATAAAACAGAAATGAACGTTAGGGTTGCCCGCCAAGAGGACTAATAATAACGAGGTGCTTATACGCTGATTTAGTATCAGCGGCAGCTGCGCAGGACGGAGACGTTGCTTGTTGGACGACAGAAAATGGAAAAGTAAAATCTCTCTCTCTCTTATTCATTATGTTGCAAGACGCCGCATGTCGTATGCAGCGTCTATTTAAGTTGGGTCGACGCTCAGGATTCTGCATGCAGCTATATTGCCCACTGCTACTGCTGATGCGCGCACTGGTACAGACTATTAACTTGTCTCCTGCTGCAACACTAGCAGGAGCTGCTGGCTCTCCTTCCAATAGTTGTGTGCTAGTATCCCCCCCACCGGCCATAATATAATACATCTCATCAGCCCCGATCATTAACCGTGCTAGCTTCTGAATCAGCTAACTACTGGCGGCTGTACCACAAGATCAGGAGTGAGTCATCAGTTGATCGGGTACATGTTTTTCATATAGCCATCAAGAGGAGTACTATAGTGGCAGCGCTGCTAGCGCAATTGTCGATCAGGATGATGATGAAGATGATGCTGATGGCGGCTATGATGCTAGCATTGAATGATGCCCATAATATTATCAATGTCCGAGTGCAAACAATGACGGACTCGCCGTCGGCTTATCTGGACCCTCAGAACGAGGCGCGGGGCGCGCTGGGGCTGAGTCCACTGACATGGGACGCCAAGCTGGCCAGCTACGCCTACAACTACGCGGTGCAGGTGCAGTGCCAGATGGTGCACTCGGGCGGGCCGTACGGCGAGAACCTATTCTGGGGCGGTGCTAGCGGAAACTGGACGCCGGGGGACGCCGTGAGCATGTGGCTGGCGGAGCAGCCTCACTACCACTACGACAGCAACACCTGCGACGGCGGCTCCATGTGCGGCCACTACACCCAGATCGTGTGGCGCACCACGACATCCGTGGGCTGCGCCTCCTACACCTGCCCCGCCAGCGGCATCATCAGCGGTTAATATCGGCATAATTCATTCGCCTTAGAGTGGCTTTTATATTAATTTTGTTCGAGAGTCTCTCTGGATTCCCTGCGCTCTCCCTACCTCCTCTTTTAGTTGCGCTCATACGCCTTGAACTTGGCCGTACTGGCAGTCCGATTATCGTCTCAGTCGATTGAAGTGGCGCACAACATGCTCATAAATCCCCACCCACGGCTTAATGTGATTTTATATCTCCTCATAGCTTACGTGTTTTGGTGTCTACGCACGCATGTGCTTGTGTCCTCGCAGGTCTGCCAGATTCACCTTTGACAGGGGCCACGCGCGGACGTGTCCACCAAATTCTGTGAGTCGAACAACGCACACCGCCAATACTGCAACTGATAACTTTTGACGTCAATCCTTGCAGCCAATGGATGAATGTTTGGCGGCTACCCCGCTCATCACGCAGTAGCTAGTCGGTAGTAGTACTTCTTTCATAGACTCATCAACTAGTTCGTCCAAAGTAAGCATAGACTCAGGTTTTATCGTTCAAAAGACCCCAGGCAAAGGACTGGCTGTCAAAAATGATCAAAATAGCACATAGGCTATACATATTCATGCTTGTCGCGTACATTATTGAAATCGTGGGATATTTTGAAACCCTACAGCCCGCAATTACGAAACTTAGTTACCAGGTTATACTGCAATTTTGGACGAACGTTCATGTGCTCATATGTTTGCTTAGAAGTTTGTATTATACTCCAACGTCAAGATAAAGAGGTTGGCAACAATAAAGGTGTTGTTCAATATGCTTGTAGCTTCTTGGCCTTTCTTCTTTCTAATCAGAGATCAACCTCAAAAGGTTGGTTATAAAGATGTGGCTCAAAACAAATAGCCCAAGTAAGAATGATGCCAATTGGAACCATGATGGACACCCTAAAATTTTGTGGGTAGAAGAATTTGATAGCATTCTCAAACTATTTTGGACCGATGTGGCAAAAATCCATAAAACCAATGAGAGAGGTCTAATCAAACTACACCACCAATGTGCATTAACCAACTTTACTTCTTTTTGAGTATTACAAATATACATCCAATCATTCAAAGCTAATTATATATATGTGATCTCATGCCCTATATACATCCAATCATGCCCTATACAAATGTGATTGCATAGGGCATGATTGGATGTATATACGACATGATATACATGCATTTATAGGGCATACATGTATAGGACATGATATACATTACCAACTTTACTTCTTTCTAAGTATTACAAATATACATCCAATCATTCCAAGCTAATTATATATATGTGATTTCATGCCCTATATACATCCAATCATGCCCTATACAAATGTGATTGGATAGGGCATGATTGGATGTATATACGACATAATTATCAGAGAAGTGATTGATACATGCACATGTTGCATCTATTGTGCAGTTAAGCTAGCCGTGCCTAACCTATAGATCAAAGGTTGACTTACGCATGTGCAATATATATATAGAGAGAGAACTGATCAATACACTCACATGTCTCATTTGTTGTGCACTTAACCTAGCCATGCATAAACTTATAGATCAAAGCTTAATCAATGATACTTACAACATGGAGGCAAACATTTTGATATTGAAAGACTAGGAAAGTCATGTCATGTTGATCCAAAAAAAACCAAAAGCTAGCATCTAATCAGTTTAATTGTTACTGCGCGTCTGTCAGCGCATGTAATAAGTATTATCTATGCATATACACGTGCAATTACACGCACTTACAAATGCGCTACGCAAATATAAAAAAATTTAAAAAAAGTTGTGGCTTTCTTTTTAAACCAGTGCTTTCCTGCATTTTTTGCGCGACATCACTAATCATGTCTATTTATCACTTCATGAAGACAATGAGGGAAGATAATAAGAGTAAAAAGAGGATAGAAGGAAGGAAGAGCCAAAGAGTAAAGAACAAGAACCAAAAAGCAAGAAAGAGAAGAAGATTCAAGCAACTTACCAAGGGAAGGGAGAAGGAGGACAAGGAGCTTGCAACCTAGCCGCCATCCGTCGGAACAAGCAAAGAAGGTGAGTTCTTATTCTCTCTCTCAATCTTGTTTGCTCTCTCTGTCTGTTTCTCTCTCTCTCTCTCTCTTTTTACATGCTATAGACTGTTATGTATGGAGGTTTTTTTGCGCGTTTTTAAACCAAGTTTGAAAAAAATGGTTTGACTATGCGCATCTGTCAGTGCGTCCAGATGACAGTGTAGACGCAGGTATAGACACGGAAATAGATGCGCTGACAGACGCACACAGAGATGCAGATATAGATATAGCATGTAATATGTTTTATCTGCACAGGGTAATATGATTTTTCTTGTGTAGATGTGGAATCATGGATTTTCCAGCACTGATCTCGAGTTGGAACGCATGAACAACACCTTAGCGGAGTTTTCTAGAGGTGTTAGTAGCTTTTTTGGAGGTTTTCCAAACAAGGAGCAATTCGTGGGGGAGATGACCAATTATCTTGGTCGACCTCCCACTGCAAAGGAGGTTTTCAGTGTGATTTCTGGGGCACCTATCACATCTTTGCCTAGCACTGCCGCATAAACACCAAACCTTGGCACACCTCTACTAACAGGTACTCCATACACTATGCATACACACAGACCAGCTGATGCACAAGGATCAGCTGAAATACATGGATCGGCCGAAGCACGTGCATCTGCAGAAGTATGTGCATTTGCAAAAGCACGTGCATCGAGTGAGGGAGAGGGTAGTGCGCATCGAGGGAGAGTCGTGCGGGAGGACAAGGAGGTCGAGGGCTATTTGGGGGTTGCCTAGGAGGTGGCTCTCGATCACCCTCACCGAGAAATGAGAGAGGTGAGTCTCCACAAATGTACTACTCTATCACTGATGTTGGTGGTATCTTACATGACTCTGAGGGGAGGGAAGTGATAGCCTACTTGAGGAGTGTCGTGCATGCCACATACAGAGATTGCATGATTCCCTTGAAGCACCAAAAAAATGGTTTGTGGCAAGAGGTGTTGCGGGCAGTACATAGAAGGTATCCTAATCCCGAGAATTCACGATTCTCAAATGATTGGGGACGGTCAAAGGTGAGAGACGCACTTTATGACAAGAGGTCTCGCCTTGTGACGTGCGCCAAGGAGTCACTGCGGAGACAAGAGCAGGGGCGCCCTGGATATGGCCAACTACCCAATCGCCACCGCAGGGAGTGAAAAGAGGCCAAAAAGAGAGCAATAGAGAAAATGACAAGTCGCCAGCATGCAGAGGAGTGACGTATCCATATGGCAACCATGGGATCGTCGCATTATGGATCGGGTGGCAAGGAGTCATGGAAGGCTGAGTTTGTAAGTATTATTTGATTTCTTTTTTTAAATTAAATTTTGTAATTTGTTTCACCTCATTATGTAGTGTGTTCTAATATGTTGTATGTTCAAATTATTTTATAGTATCATATCGTTGGTAGGATGCCTACTCCTAGAGAGGTAGGCTACCATTGAGGTCATAACCGGGCGTCCACTTGGCAACATTTCTACGAGGAGGGTCTCATCACGGAGGAGCAATATAATTGTGCCATGAGGATTCCACAACCAGAAGAGGTATGTTTTATTTTTTACATGAAAAGTATAGGTAACTCTAATTTATTGTTTGCAATGGTATTTATATATCTTAATCCTTTATGTAGGGGAACCTGGATGCAGTTGAGGATAGCAAAGGGGGGACTAGCAGTAGTGGTGGCAGCAACGGCAGCGGTGGTGGTAGCAATGATGATGCCTCTTCTGAGGAGATGTAGAGGAGCCCCATGCATGTATGCCTCCCCTTGGCTTGTAGTTTTCATTTTTTATATGTATTACTTTCAGCTAGTGCTTGTGACCATGACCATGCTTGAGGTCACAAGCACTAGAACTCATCATGTAAAAACGTTTCATCTATATATATAAAATTTCGTGTTCTACATACATTGTTTTGTTTTCAGTACAAAAATATTCGAAATAATCTTTCTCTGTTTTCCCTAAGTATACAATTTGATGTTGATGGGGGGAAAAAAAACCAGTCGTTTTTTTTTTCACACCTCTGTTTTGTGCATCTATCAGCGCATCTAAATTGTAGAATAAATGTGCGTCTATTCTCGTCAAAAACTTGCAAAGTAAACGTTTTTTTACATGCGTAGATACATGCATGTATAGATGCACAATATGAATATATCCACTTTTTTAAAAATATGATTATATATTTACGTAGCGTGTCAATACGCGTGTCTATATGTGCGTCTATATGGGCGTATAACTCTGACTATAAGCGCGCTTTTAGACACGAAATTTTAGATGCATCAGAAGACGCGGTAATAAACGCGCCCGACATTTTTTAACACAGTTTAAATATTGTGTCTACAAGCGTGTCTATGGATCCTTTTTGTTGTAATGTAAGACCACTTCGCGTACATGAATTAGGCTACACTTCTTTTGTAGAATTTGCCTCTTTTTTGGACATAAAAAGCTACACTTTTATGTTTTCCATACCAACTTCTCATCTCATAAAAAGTAATGCCTCTTCTCACTATAATCTCAAGTGTTGTGATATCCTTGCTACTCATAAAAGTAGCGAATAAAAACATAGCTTTTAACCTCTGGATCTAATGTGGTTCTTTGCTCATTTGGTTGTGCACATGTGTAATATATCCAAATAGTTTTAAAATTTGACAAATCACAATTTGAACCTATAAATGTTTGCCAACATTGAATGCCATGAATGGCAATCAGAGTCTCATTTGTTATATATATCCCTATATATGCAGCATCAATCCAAGACTACTCTAGCTTTCATATATGAAACCTATTCCATTCTTCACAATCCTCTTGTAACAACTCCAAAAAGGATAAATAGACCATTCGCATAGGAAACCCTCTTAAGGGTAGGATAATTATGGGGATAATTCCTTTTAAAGAAATAATGGCAATGTTTTTTTAATTCCCCTCCCCAGCTGAATGTCGTGCTAGAAGGGGAGGGGAATAGAAAGCATGACAAATCTCCTTGGTGGAGCTTGATGCTTCCAACTGCCATGGCGCGTCGACACGTTAGGGGAGGGAGGATCCCCCTCCCCTCCCCTATTTAAACAGACGAGGCAGATGTGATGAGACAGGCAGGACGACACTCTGCAAGCATCGTGAGGTGAGAGGGGGGCATTCTGAAATACAATGCTCTGAAGAGAGGGAAGGCAAACGATGTTGAAATATGGCACGCTGTGAGAAGGGAAGGCCTTGAGAGAGGGGAGGATGTTCGAGAGCTGCTGCAAAGCGTGAACTAGACGCCGCCATGGAGACACCCTGCCGCTGAGAGCCTACGCCACTGCCGACTGTACTTCCCTCCCTTGGAAACGTACAAGCTTCC
Organism: Lygodium microphyllum; assembly: GCF_053477565.2. NCBI lineage: Eukaryota > Viridiplantae > Streptophyta > Polypodiopsida > Schizaeales > Lygodiaceae > Lygodium > Lygodium microphyllum. Next base: position 118,711,514 of record NC_141143.1, read on the forward strand.
AGAAGCTTCTAGAAGGGAGGTTCGTAAGCCCCCTTTCACCCCCCACTTCATGTGCCTTCTAAAAACCTTTCATTACCCCCCCCTCCCCCAGATTTAACCTTTGAGCCCTTTCTTATGGGCTTCAAAACCTTAGCCCCTTTCACCCCCCTTCTTGTGGGTTCTAAAACCCTTTGTATTATTATCCCCGTATCTTAAGCCCCCTCTCCCATGGGTGTTGGAACCCCGGTTTAACCCTTAAGCCCTTCTTTTGGGCTTATTACCCCCGTGAATTAAACCTTTAAGACTCTTCTTATGGGCTTTGAACCCTCTTTTTTTCCCCCAGTGTTTTATCCCTTGAACCTTTAAGGCCCTTCTTATGGGCTTTGAACCCTGTTTCTTTTCCCCCTGCGTCTTATCCCTTTGAACTTTTAAGGCCCTTCTTATGGGCTTTGAACCCTCTTTTTTTCCCCCCCATGTTTTATCCCTTAAACCTTTAAGGACCTTCTTATGGGCTTTGAACCCTCTCTTTTTTCGCCTCGTGTTTTATCCCTTGAAACCCCTTCCACCCCCGTATCATAAAACCCTCAAAGGGCCCTAATTGTGCCTATTATCACCCCCCCCCCCCCCCCATCCCCCCCTGAGTTTAAACCTTAAGCCCTTTCACTCCCCGTGCTTAAACCCTTTCACCTCCCCGTGCTTTAACCACCTATAAGCCCTTTTTCTTGGGCTTTATAAGTCCCTTTTCCCCCCAAAAGTACTAAGTCTTTAAAAGGTCTTACTAGCCCCTCCTCGTGGTTAAACGCCTTAGCCGTTCCTTGCCCTTTTCAAAATACCCTTGGGACTTTGGTTTTTCCCCCTTACTCAAAAAAAAAGAAGAGTATTGAAGTGCAAGGGAGCGATGGTGGAATTCCAAAAAGGAGTGTAGAGCTGCTTCCACGTCCGAAGGACTACAATTGTGATGCCTCCTAAGAAAGTCCAAGGTGCAACTGCGGAAGGGTCATCTCTCGGTATCCATGTGGATATCTCACCCTGAACCCAGGTTTTCCTTCCTAATTTTTATTTGATATTGTTGTAATTCAATTATGCAATGTTAATTGTTAGAAATAGAATATATTCTCGTCCTAGTTGTTCACGACGAAGGAACTTAGTCATCAATACGTTTAAATGAAACATGCGAATTAAGAAAGCATAAAAGCATTTCTAGCAAAGAGCTTATGCATTGAAATGAATTATAAGATTAGATTATTACCCATTGAAATAGTATACTTCGATTAGGCCTAGAATTATAAACTGCATCTCGTACTATTAATCCATATCCTCTTTGCAATGAATCATCATGGAAAGTGCAAGCATAAAATGATTCTTATGATGCATAAAATCTAGGAAAATATAGTTTGTCAACAGCATAAATTATTAAGTAAAAGGTTGCTTGTTTAGCATGAATTTTTTTTGCAAAGTGTAGGAAGATTTTTTGAAATAACCTAACCTCAAATCGATAAAGTTTAGGATTGAAAAATCAATTTACGCATAGACCACAAATCATGTGGAAGTAATCTTGAAATTATCTTCTAGAGTTAACCAAATTGATATAAACTTAAAACACCTAAGCTGCGAAATATTCATTGGGAATGAGTTAAATTCCAAGAGACGCTATAACTTAAATACTTGCCGACATTCACCGAATGTAGGGAGAGTGAATAGTAATCGTAAAAGGAACTAGGGTTTGTCCCTGAGAATCTTACAAAGATGAAGCTTGGAAACCCTAGGTCTAACAGGGTCAGCCTAAAGAACCTGAAACAGATTGTCTCATGACTGCATAGTCTCATAGTTCGATGCAGCACTTGCGCAACAAGTGCGGAGTCATATGATCTTGTGATTGGATCACAAGGGAATGGCCAAGTTCTCGCAATGAAGTTGGCATGTCCTTACGCAAGTTACCTTGCAAGAGGATGAATAATCATCCTAATTTAGCAATCTTCTTGAGTAAGGAAGATTGTTTGGAAACTAACGACCAAACAATAAACTTAAGGTTTGACCAAGTCGGGTTAATAGGGTACGCCCTAACCCAGGATATAGGGGATTTTTCCAAGTGTAAGTTATCCCGGATCAAGTGCTAGACGCATTCGGAAGGAAGGATTCATTCCTTAGCAGTGTGCCAACAAAAACGACCAATGAAAATGTTTGTGCTTGCTACAGATTTTAGAGCACAGTTTGGCTTTGTTTGATCAATGAATTAAAAGATAAATGGATATCTATACTTTAGGTTGAAGTTCTGAAGGGAGAGGCAGCTTCAGTTACCCCCCATTGCCTACCTAACCCTAACCAAGGAGGTTGTTGACTGCGCCGGGAAAGTGGACCCGAAAGGCTCTTTGTCTACCATATCTCTTTATTTGCCATATCTCTGAATTTAGAGATGGCTCAATTTGAGATATGGCATCTCTGAATGATAACAATCTAAGAAAAGGGAAAGTGGACTGACTGTCAAAAATGATAGCTATTGTATGGTGGATTGATGAGTAGTTGTTTCTTTTCTTGCAGAGTCCATTCGATGCTCCTTTGCGGCAGGATGAGCTTTCAGATGGCGAGGATCTATAGCTCACCCTTGGCTCCGTGGAGCACACATGCTCTTCCTTTTTTGTCATGTGATTTGCGTAGGCATTTTCTATGCACTATGTATCTTGCCATGATTGTACCGTCTCTTTCATTACTACGTGATCTTGTATCTATTTTATGTATCAGTCTTATGATTCAAGTACACTTACTTGCCTATCTCTAAATTGAGTCATCTTTGAATCCGAGATAGCTCTTTATTTGCCATATCTCTGAATTGAGCCATCTGATCTGGAAACATACGCGTGAAGATCTCTTGTACCTCCTTGTCGCTCATCCCTCGACTCATCGTGCTGATCTAAATATCCACAAACGTAACCTACACAAATAAAATCTAATGTTAGCATAATCAATATAAATCAAGGAAAGCACGGTAATATAAATCTTTAAAAAATGATGTTACTTAAAATGCATATCTTATGTGCCCTTATAGTCCAAAGGTGATGAGGTGTTTAGGGTTTGTCGTATCTATATTTTATATGCGACAACTAATTGAGTGTTTCAATGTATGAGAAAAAATATATAGTGTGGCATGGTCGCACGAACGTCATTTTTCGCACGTGGAGTGTATCGACAAAATGTGCTCCACAATAGATTGTGATATCATGGCAAAGTTTGAGTAAGAGAGCCGACGAGGAGCAATGGATCCAAACACAGTTAAAGATGAGATTGAGTATTTTGGGAACTTGCAAAGTATTATCACGGTGGATTACCGTAGCTTCTCCATGATCCTATTCGATGTGCAATGGTTCAAAGTGGTACTTGAAGGAGCTGGAGTAACAGTTCCACGAGGTCCATCTAGATTTCTCGAAATAGATTCCGAAAAAAGATGGATGGATTTGCCTGACACGTTTGTGTTGTTGGTCCATTGTGAACAGGTGTAAAAACTCATATTTTTTTTAATTATATTACGACATGGTACATTTCACAAAAGTTAAATCTCTCTTGTACTTAGTTTTGAACATGTAATTTTCTATCAAAACCTCCAATAACCTCGATGGTGATATGTTATACCTTCAGCTCCCTGAAGTGCGAGAGCATATGATCAAAGCGATGTTCTGAGCGTAGATGAGGATAATATGCAAATAGAGAGGTCAATATTGCAAGGGGTTGAGGCCACTGAAAGCTTGGAGCATATAGAGAAGCCAAAATCGGGTAACAATGATGGAAATACAGGAGTCTAAGAATTATTTAAGAATGAGGTGGACTCATCCTTTTGTGGTGACATGTTTATCGACCTTCCAGTGTATGCAAAATTGTGTCAAGAAATTGACATGGGACCATAGGGTACCTCATACCTAGAGCATCCACCTACTCAATTCATTGACGAGTTGCTTATAAGGGTACATAAGATATGCATTTTAAGTAAGATCATTTTTTAAAGATTTATATTACCGTGCTTTCCTTGATTTATATTGATTATGCTAACATTAGATTTTTTTTGTGTAGGTTACCTTTGTGGATATTTAGATCAACACGATGAGTCGAGGGAAGAGCAACAAGGAGCTACAAGAGATCTTCACGCGTATGTCTCCAGATCAAATGGCTCAATTCAGAGATATGGCAGACAAAGAGCTATCTCGGATTCAAAGATGACTCAATTTAGAGATAGGCACGTAAGTGTACTTAAATCATAAGTCTGATACATAAAATAAATACAAGATCACGTAGTAATGAAAGTGACGGTACAATCATGGCAAGATACATAGTGCATAGAAAATGCCTACACAAATCACATGACAAAAAAAGAAGAGCATGTGTGCTCCATGGAGCCAAAGGCGAGCTATAGATCCTCGCTATCTAAAAGCTCGTCCCGCCGCAAAGGAGCATCGAATGGACTCTGCAAGAAAAGAAACAACTACACATCAGTCCACCATACAATTGCTATCATTCTTGACAGGCAAAGGGCTCGCTGTCAAAAATGATCAAAATAGCACATAGGCTATACATATTCATGCTTGTCGCGTACATTCTTGATATCGTGGGATATTTTGAAACCTTAGAGCCCGCAAAATATCCCTAGAGCCCGCAATTACGAAACTTAGTTACCAGGTTATACTGCAATTTTTGACGAACGTTCATGTGCTCATATGTTTGCTTAGAAGTTTGTATTATACTCCAACGTCAAGATAAAGAGGTTGGCAACAATAAAGATGTTGTTCAAGATACTTGTAGCTTCTTAGCCTTTCTTCTTTCTAATCAGAGATCAACCTCAAAAGGTTGGTTATAAAGATGTGGCTCAAGACAAATAGCCCAAGTAAGAATGATGCCAATTGGAACCATGATCCAAACCCTAAAATTTTGTGAGTAGAAGAATTTGATAGCATTCTCAAACTATTTTGGACTGATGTGGCAAAAATCCATAAAACCAATGAGAGAGGTCTAATCAAACTACACCACCAATGTGCATTAACCATATCCTTTAAAATGGAAACTTTAATACAACTTACGTGGCTTTCATGGGATTTTAATGGCCACATCTTGACAATCCTTTTCTAGGAGAATTGGGATGCACCACTATATGGAGTCCACATCCTTTGATTGAGTAAGATTGTGTGACCATTTACTTTATCAAGGAACATGATCACTATATATAATACATAACAATTTAGAATATCAAGACTCTAAGTTTTTAATGAATTATCATCTAGCATTCTTTCCACATATTTGTTGTACTTCCAACCTTCTAATATAGCCATATTAATCACTCCTAGTACCGTTATCACTCTTGCAAGAAGGTTGCAAGTCTCCTTGTAGGCTATTACCACAAAACTAGGCATAAGCCTTGGCAGCTAGTCTTTTGTTATGCTTCATTATTGAATTGTGCCAATTATGATTTATTATACACCTATTGACATCCAACTCGCTTCTGACCTTCTAACAACAGAACCAAATTTGTATACCATTTACATCTAAAGCATCCATCTTTTCATCCATAGCTACAATCCCATTCAACTTTAGAAACTATCTCATCAAAGCATCTATCCTCTTTCTCTTGTATCCCCTTAAGAATATATATATAAAGACCAATAAAAAAGCTATCATATCTCAAATTTTCCACTAGATACTTTATATGACTTGAAATGCATACTTGTATATTACTATCTGATGTATAGTTTACAATGCATTGTTTCTACATATGTATGCTATTTTGAGAGTAGCTATTTTGATCCAAGCGGCTCATCCATGGATTCATTTTTGTAGGAATAGAATAGTCACCAAGACCACTTCCTGTACATGAATGAAGCTACACTTCTTTTGTAGAATTTGCCTCTTTTTTGGACATAAAAAGCTACACTTTTATGTTTTCCATACCAACTTCTCATCTCATAAAAAGTAATGCCTCTTCTCAGTATGATCTCAAGTGTTGTGATATCCTTGCTACTCATAAAAGTAGCGAATAAAAACATAGCTTTTAACCTCTGTATCCAATGTGGTTCTTTGCTCATTTGGTTGTGCACATGTGTAAGATATCCAAACAGTTTTAAAATTTGACAAATCACAATTTGAACCTATAAATGTTTGCCAACATTGAATGCCATGAATGGCAATCAGAATCTGAAGAAGAAACATCTTCGCTAGCACCACCATTGCTACTAGCGTCGCTATCCCCCTCCTCGCTATGCTCCACATCGGGGTTCGCCTACACACACAAAAGATAAAAGTTGCGTACGTACAATTGCAAAGAAAAAGTTATAATTAGCTATACTTTTAATAGAAAAGTAAGAAAAACATACCTCCTCTGGCTGTCGAATCCTCATAGCCCAGTTGTATTGCTCCAGAGTGATGAGACCCTCCTCATAGAAGTGAAGCCATGTGGCTACGCGGTTATGGCCTCGATGGTAACCTACCTCTCTAGGAGTAGGTGTCCTACCAACGATATTAGTCTGCAAAACAATTATGATATATACAAACAATTATGAGACACAATGTATTAGAATAAATTATATAAAGAATTGAAAAAAATATAAATTTTAAAAAATTGAAAATCAAAATATACTTACAAAATCTGCCTCCCACAACTCTCTGCCGCCCGATCCGTAATGCAACGATCCCATGGTTTCCATTTGGATGCGTCGTGCCTCTGCATACTGGCGACTCTTCACTTTCTCTGCTCCTTTCTTCTTGGCTTTCTTCCACTCTATGCGATGGAACCTCCTGTGGACTGTCATCAACACCTCCTACCACAAGCCGCTTTTCTGATTCTTGAAGTAAACAAAACAATCTTTATACGTCGCATGCACGACACTCCTCATGTACGCCATTACATTCCTTCCTTCATCATCATGGAAGATGCCACCAGTATCTGTAACTCTATAGTACTGGCATACAAGCTTCTCTACGTGATCTTCTAGTGAGAGTGATCACTCGTCACCTCCTAAGCAACCCCCACACAAGCCTCGTCCTCCCCCTCGATTCTCCCTCTTCCCTCTCTATCGACTACCCTCTGCCTCGCTGGATGCACGTGCTTCTGCAAATGCACGTGCGTCGGTTGACGCTTATGCTTCAGCCAATGCATATACAGGCGCTGCATGTGGAGTGTGTGCAATTAGATTTTGGACATTTGGTGTTTGGGAAGCAGTGCCAGGTAAAGACGTCAAAGGCGTTACAGACATGACGTTGAACACCTCCTCTACTGTGGGAGAGTGGCCAAGGTGTCTAGTCATCTCTCCCATGAAGTCTTTCTTACTAGAAAAACCTCTAAAAAAAGGATTGATCCCTCCGTTGAACAAGCCCAATGTATCATTCATGCGATCCAAATCTGGGTCATTGCTAGATGAACTAGGATGTGACATTTGCAAACAAAATACATGAATAAGACAAATTTGCTAAACTGCAGTATTGTGTAAACTGTACTATTATGTAACATATTCATACAATTTCACAAAATAAAAATTTATTTTTTTATCAGAGCTGGTGCGTGTATAATCGCGTCTGAGATGCAGAATAGACGCGCTCTCTGACGCTTCCCTGAAGTCAAACCTTCTAGTCACAGTGCGTGTATATTCGCGCGGTCTGAGATGCAAAATAGACGTGCTCTCAGACGCGTCCCAAAAGTCAAAGCTTCTAGGCGATCGCGTGTATATTCGCGTCTCAGATACAGAATAGACGCGCTCTCAGACGCGTCTTTGAAGTCAAAGCTTCTAGGCAGAGCGTGTGTATTCTCGCGTCTAAGATGTAGAATACACACGATTGGAGACGCGACTATAGACGCGGTGATAGCAAACATAGCTTCGCGTCTATGTCTGCGTCTGCACTGGAATCTACACGCGCTATCAAACACCCTAAGTCGGCTGCTCTCAATCCGACAATCGCTATCCATGATTTATTTGTGATATAAGAACTTCAATCATAGATCCTAATACAAAAAAAGAGAGAGAGAGGGAGGGAGGGAAAGAGAGAGAGAGAGAGAGACAGGACTCACCTTGGGTCTTTGATGTGGATGGGTGGTGGCGCTGCTTCCTTCCCCTTCTTTCTCTCCTTGGTGAGTTGTTCTCCCTTGATGCTTGCTGCTTGTTGTCTCCTCTCTTTGCCTCTTGTTCCTCTTGTTCTCCTCTCTATTGTTTTCTCTTTCTTCCTCTCCTTGGCTTTCTTCTTTCCCCTCTTGTCTCTTTGAAGTGAAAGAAGAGGTGAGTCATGAGAAGGTGAGTCATGAAGAGACTAGTGGAGGTAGATTGCATGTCGGCTGAACTCGAGCTTTAGAACGCACAAAAAATGCAGGAAATGCGCAGTTTGAAAAGAAATGATTCAAGTATCTTTTTAATTTTGACCTTTGTGTCTATTTTTGCGTATATATGTGTATCTAAGTTTACATAAACGCGCTTATAGACGCCGATTTAGACGCGCAGATAGACACACATTTGGACGCGTAGTTAGACGCAGGTATAGATGGGCATTTAGCGCGCTTGCATTTTTATCATAAGTTTTTGTATTTAAGATAAGTTTTGATAGTAAGTTCTTATCATAATTTTTATGTATTTAGGATAAGTTTTGTGTATTTAAAATTGAGATCTTAGAATAATTAATACACCTTGAAGTTTTTATGTAAACATATTAATAGCAAATTTGATGTTGTCATGAATTAGGTTTAATCATGTCGTCGTCATCACCTAGTGCGGTGCATGCTGATGAGTCAACGAGCACATCCTTAAGTGAGGATGAAACATTACGTCTTCATAATCGAGATGCATGGCTACGATGAAAATTAAATGCATGTGTGATCGTTGTCGAGGGTGTGCTTTTCGAGTACGTTGAGTAGCAATGTCACACCTCAACATGTATAGATCAACGTACATGTAACTCCCTTTTGTGGTTGAGCACGATGCGATGCCACATCCTCAGATGCTCCCTCCCAAGTGTCGAGAGGCTGCAAAATGTCAACGCGAGGAGGCAGAGTCTTCAAGAAGAGTGGAGACTGACGACCATGATAGTAGGCCTCATGAAATGCCCCATCAAGTTGTAGAGGATGAGATTTTGGACAACATGATACACGATCTATTTTCGCAACCGGTTCGGGGAGAAGGTCACTCTACAAAGCCAGATGACCCACTATACATAGCATCATCTACTCCGTTGTATGAAGATTGTACGTACTCCGTTCTTCGTGCGTCCCTCGAGATACTTAACTTGCAAACAATTTATGGATGGAGTAATGTTAGTTTGAATGCGTTATTGAAGTAGATATCAATTCAGTTTGGCTTATGAATCATAATATTAATTGTTCTATTTTGAAATCAAACACAAATATATGTTGGTGGTTTTTTAACTCAATTTTAAAAATATATGTAGGTTATTATCACAAATGCTTTCAAAAGGAAACAAATTGCCAACTAAGAGAGAGCAAGCAAGATATTACTTGACATCTCTAGGAGGCCTCGATTATGTCAAGATCCATGCATGTGTCAATGATTGTGTCTTATTTCGTGGGATTCATGAGTTCGCACGAGAGTGTCCTATTTGTGGTGAATCAAGATACGAAGTGGATATGAAGTCAATGGATGTGCCTCGTAAGATTTTACGACATTTTCTGATTGCCAACATTGAATGCCATGAATGGCTTTAATCAGAGTCTCTTTTTTTATACATATCCCTAAATATGGAGCCTCAACCCAATACTACTCGAGCTTTCATATATATAAAACCTATTCCATTCTTCACAAGCCTCTTAAATCACTAAAATTTGTACATACTTCATCCTGTGATTTTATAAATTGCATCTATATCTTCTACTACGATTATGAGCAAAATTGGCAAGCCAATGAGCTTGGTGATAATTTACCTTGGACCCAATTCACTTCACCCTTTTGCTCCTCTAGGGAAAGTTGTAAGGACGTTTTTGGAGGATCTCTAAGGATCCAAGGATGAGAAAATATGATACTTATTAAACACAAAGGAATGAACAAACTAGTTTTTTATGCTAAGATAGTTGGGATTCTAGGAAGATATTAGTATGTAGGATGCTTTGTTTGCATTGCCCTTTAGGGCATATGCTTATATAATGGTACAATCACAAGGTGGTACATGTGCCAGAAACATTACCCATTGTTAACTTTAGTTAACTTGTCCACTTAGCCTTGAAATTGGTGGACATCTTGATTTTTGAGAAAGAAGAGTTTGGTTTTTAGAAAGTAAAGAAAATTTGTATTCTCTCTCTCTCTCTCTCGTATAGAAAAAGGGCAATGCTCAAGTATACAATAGTCTGTCCTTGTTTTTTCTTAAGATAGTATGTTTAAAAAGTTTTAATTGATTAGCACAATTTTTACTTGGCATCATGATAATTATGATTCAAGATTAAAACTTTGATTTTGATGCAAGATCTAAGGGTTTGAGATTTTCAACCTTTGTCCATTAAGCCTTAGTCCTTTTGAGAGCTTAAGCATTGGGCTACATATCTAAGGAGATATGCTTTCATTCTTGGCCAATAGTAGGTTTTTCTAACCACATTCAAGGTTTTGGTATAACCTGGGTGTCCATCTATGGGGCTCTCATGATCTTCCCATAAAATTTTCTTCTTGCGCTCTTAAATTTTGGGTACATAAAGCCTCTACTGATAATAAAACAACTCCTTTTGTAAGACATATTTCTTGAACTTGGCCTTCTCTTTTAGGGCATGATCCTTTTCTAGAAAGATAACCATATTCACTTCTAGGTAAACGGATCTTTGGGCTCTTCAATAGCCATTACCCCAAAAATGGGATTACAAAGTATTGAGATGAGGCTTATAAGACGCTCTTGCCTTGTAAGGTCCTCAATTACTAGAGCGTTCAGGGAGGCTTTCCAAACTAAGAACATTAGCCACCTCATTCTCTTTAGAAGGGTGTTATCGGATCTTGAGGAAAAAGTCTTACATTTTTTAGCAGCCTTCTTTGCCTCATATTGAGATCTGATTGAATGAAGATCCATTTTAGGCTTTTGTGATCAATAATGAGGGTGAAATTTGTTGAGAAATAACAAATGATGTATGCTCGAGGACGAGATGTTCTGAATCCCATATGCACAGTGAGGATAGTGGAGAAAGTGGAAAGCTATAAAGACATGTACTTGGTTCACTTTTTAATGCGATGCTATTGTACTTTGTACTCTGTAAATCTATCCACTCAAGGTTGTGTTTATGAGTCCAAGCTAATCTATCTTGAAACCTAGTTCACTTAAGTGAAAGTCTGTGTCTAGTGATCAGTCTTCATGTCTCTTACTTATGAGTCCAAGCCTCCATAGCTAAATTGTGTTCAAGATCCATGTTTCTCAACATGGTATCAGAGCCATGGTGTGCTCATTTTAGCTCTTCCCCCTTCTTTTCAAGCTTCTCGTAGCTCATGTCGAGCTTAGGACAAGTGGTTGAGTTCATCTTCTACTTTATTTTCACACACCTCTTCTTGGCCACCATGGTCAGACTACACATATCTTGAATGGAGCACTTAGATCTCATCAAACATACGATTTCAGCTCAAGGTGTCTCCTAAGAAGCACTTTGTTTGCTCCTAGCGCAACTCCCTATCACATCAAAGTGTGATATTCTCCACCATGGAGTCCGACATTAAGAAAAATCAACATCGATGTCTCTATTGTGCCCTGTTACGGTCGTATTGGCTACGTGATGTGTGGAGGTTGCGATTCATCTTGCCTATACGTGGCTTTCAAATCCTATACTATAGGCTATTCTCCATCCAATTCTTGGCCTGAATGGTTGCACCTAGCTCCAGATACAAGAAAAAAATAGGGCTGTCTGAAACCCTAAATAGTGGAATCCATAGCCATGAACTTAAAAAACTTGGCAACCTTGTCTTTTCTCACTACCATCACCAATAGTGACCTTGATCACTCTGACATTATCTCTTAAGCCTACTGCAGATCTAGAAGTATCCAAGAAAGTTTCAATATTACCTAGCAACTTTGAGTCAAATATCAAGATCTTCAAGACATAGTACCTATTGATACTCAAATAGTGCTTCTTGGCACTTGAGTTTTTCAACTTACTCAAAAGTAACTCACCTTCTGATTCCTATTTCGAAGAATATTCTCATTGTGTAATGATTTAAAGTCACAATGATCAAATCCCTTGTAGAAGGATAGACACTCCTCCAAAATTCTCGTGGTAAGACCTCCTTCTAAAATGACTGAACCGGAGTTCATAGAAAAGTTTAATGGTGAAGGCTTTCATGCGTGGAAGGAGAAAACCATGTACCATCTCCTAAGGAAAGAGCTCTGGGATCTCTTTGAGGAAAATGATGGAGACGACAAGGAAGAAGATGCTATAGAAGACCAACCTAAAACAAAGGCATGGAAGAAGATGAACAACAAAGCTCTAGGTATTACTTCCTACGATTTATCCCATGATGTATTAAATCATATTTCTAGCATCAGGGATGTAAAGAAGGCATGGGAAGAACTTGACAGGATCTTTGGTACAGAAGCAAAGAACTCAAAAGTGAAATTACTCATGCACTTTTATAAGTTGGATGTTAAAGAGAGTTCATCTATGACTAAACACATCAATAAGTTGAAGAGCATTAAAATTCAGCTAGCAAATAGCACTGCTACTTGCCAGTGTAAATCATGAACCATATGAAAACCTTGTTTCAACACTAAGTAATGTTTCTGGTCTCTCACTTAAAGATATTGAGCACTCTCTTCTTGATGAAGAGAACAAACAGAAGAACAAGAATGCAAAAGATGGTATTCCATCATCTAGGGAAAATCTCTTATACACCAAAGGAGCTGCTAGACCCAAAGGAAGAGGTTGAGGATTCAACACGGATAACAAAATTCGGATGACATGTCATTATTGAGGTAAGCTTGGCCATATTTCTAGTGAATGTTTTCACAAGAAAAGAGCACAACAGATGCAGAATGACCACCACCAAAGTCAATTCATGAATGAAGAAGAAGAAGAAGAAGAAGAAGATGCTTCTGCTACCATCAACAATTCTGACAGATTGTTCTAAGGAATTTGTTCCCATAGTGGATTTGCTTTGTGAAAACCTTGCGAAACATGTAAAGTCTCAAGATTTAACTTGACTAGGCTACCTATGAGCTAGTCTCTCGGGCCATGTTATCATGTAGGGGGGGAAAAGCCAACAAGTGTAGGGACTCATCATTTGACGAGGGGTGTTGAGAAATAACAAAATATGTATGCTCCAAGAAGAGATATCCTGAATCCCATATGTACAATGAGGATAGTGGAGAAGCTGGAAAGCTATAAAGACATGTACTTGGTTCTCTTTTCAATGCAATGCTGCTATACTTTATCCAAAGAGTCTGTAACTCTATCCACTCAAGATTGTGTTTATGAGTCCAAGCTAATATATCTTGGAACCTAATTCACTTGAGGGAAAGTCTATGTATAGTCACCAGTCTTCACGTCTCTTGCTTATGAGTTCAAGCTTCCATAGCTAAACTATGTTCAAGATCCATGTTTCTCAACAAATTTGTGAACAAATAGATAATGGTGTCAAAATTTGAGAGCATGAATAATTTTGCTAAAAGCTCTAGATCATGTAGAGCATATTTTTTATCATAAGATTTGAGTTTTTGAGAGAAATAGGAAATGGATTGGCCGTCTTAGGAAAGCAGATAGCCCACTTTAATAATACTAGCATTAGTGGCAACTTCAAATTCTTGAGGGAAGTTAAAGAGATTTTTACTAGATATAGGTGCACATTTAGGTTATCAGAAACCTTTCGTGCCATTTTATTAACACTAAGAAACGGTTGGCTACCAACCCAACCTTATGAGTATTTAGACTATAATAGTTTCAATGAATAGTTGTCTTAATCCCATTACAACTCTCCTTACGTACCTGGACCCAACTTTTTGTAATAATGTCTTCTTTAGACTAGAAGCAGGACAACGACGATACACTAGAAGGAGACATTGGCATGCTATTGAGTTGCATCTTTAGTTTTTCAAAGCTCTCCTACTCTATAGGAGTCCATATTATATTTGTTTGTTTCTTCACAAGTTTGATCAAAGAAGTAGCGATAAGATGCATTTGCTTTGCTTTTCATAAAGCTTATTTACCCTCAAGATTTTGAGGATGATTTGGGGGTTGTTTTGATGGTTTTCTTCTTCTTTAGAATAGAATAGGATATCATCAAATAATACATGGATAAATTCATCGAGATACAGTTTGAAAATGTCGTGAATTAATCTCTTGAAAGTAGCCAGCACATTAGTGAGATCGAAAGGCCGTTACAATTAATTCAAAATGGTCAAATCTAATGTTAAAAAGTAGTATTTGAATAATCATCTTCCTTAATTCAGATTTGATAGTAGCATGACCTTTTAAAAAAAATTTGAAAACAAAATTTTCCCTTGAAGTCTATCACAAGTAATTCATCAATCCATGGAATGGGGTACTTTCTTTTTATGGTTACTTGATTTAATCTAGTGAGAGAGATTAAATCATCCATGGTAATTAAAAAGGGACATCATCCATGGTAATTAAAAAGGGACATGTAATGTTGTCCCTTCTGATTCTTGGAAGGAAAAAGGTAAAAAACATGGACATTTACTTAGAGCCTTTGATTGAAGATTTGGAAATGTTATGGGAAGGTATTAAGGTGCAAGATACAAGCGCATCAGCATCCTCTAGAGATTTCACATTGAAGGCCATGTTGTTGTGGACCATGCATGGCTTTCCAAGATATTGAGAGTGTTCAGGTACATGTATATAACTCTATATTTGAAATTCAAGACTTGAATCAATTGCATGTTATTAATTCACTTGTTTGTTCAGGCTTAACCACATCAAGATATCATACATGTCCTATTTGCGGTCCCTCTCTAGTTTCCTCTAGGCCGGCACGTTTAAAGAAGGTTATCTATGACAATCATCATCGATTTCTTCCTATTGACCATCCCAAATATCTTCTCCCTACTAATGGAATGACTCCACCATCTCTAACCATTCGAGATTGAAACGAGAGATGGATTAATGCCGACAGCCACCCTCCACTCGGCATGAGTCGGTAAGAAGTATATTTCTCTCGTTTGACTTTAAAGTATTTAGCATGATGAATTGTTTACATAATATATTGTTTATTTGTTAGGTTCTCTATATTTTTTCATCTTTCGTATTGGACTGAACTCAAGATCAATCACCTGTTCAACCCCATGCACATATTCAAAAATGTTGTATCTACATTATGGGATCACTTGATAGGGGCTCATGATTCAGTCAATGTAAGGGAGGATTTACGTAACATTGGTCGCATGAGATTAGCCTGGTCACGCATTGGACCCAGAGGAAAGATTGAGCTATCTCATGCACCTTGGATGTTGTCAAAGAACGGGGAAAAAATAGTGAAGGAACAAATATCTTTTTGTATAATTTATTGTATATAGTACAAAGCCAGAGATTGCAGCATGTCCCATTACTGCCACTATCTAGTGGTGAATGGTTGATTGGTAGCTTGGAGTTGTCAATAGCATGTAAGTCCAAGATAAAATCTGACATCAATAGTGCTATGAAACCCACCACAAGCTCCAAAGATGTGCATCTTAGTTAGTTTATTTCATTCTCATTGTTTGCACATTTGTTTGGTTCATATGATGTTCTGAAGAAAACAAAGATTACTTATCAATGCAAGTTTCCATACGAGGAATGGACGAGTCAGCTATTGGGTGAGTCTTGGCAAGTCAAAATAACACATTTTGATGAGATGATTGAATGCACGGTCAACCAATCTGATCTCGCATTCAGGTAAATCTTTTTTACTACTTTGAATGCCTTGATTTAATTGATATAGGTCTTGCTTAGATGAATTGTTGTGTTATTCGCATTTACTTACCATTATTTTTGTTTTTGTTACACGTATTTTATCGCTAGACAAACTTTGTGCATTCATTTTCGATATAGAAGATGGCGACTTGAGGGGAGTGGATTAGCTTGGATCAAGATACTTGAGACGAGTCACATACAACTCTCATAGATGTGGTTATCTTGTGGAATAGTTATAATCCTTTTGTGGTCATCCCAGAGAACCATTGGCCCATTTCTTTTTTGAGACAAGAAATCCAATTAATGTCCAATGAGCCCCTCTACAACATCTATTTCAAGTTAGATAATAGAAAAGTTAGGACTCTGTAGTGAGCAATCCATGACATGTAAACAATGTGCTTCTCTACATATCCTTGAGATAGTGGAATCCTTGTTTTTTCTTTTTTTTTTAAAGAATGAATATAAACTTTTTTTAAACTTCTGAGTACTTTCAATTTAGATAATCTTAGTTTACTATGATCCAAGTGTACGATAATACATACTGTAATTAGTCAATCGTCCTAGTTAAAATCATAATTAAATTGCACATTGGAGTTCTATAATCTATTTAATATTATCTTTCCATAATGATATATTATAGCTCATCTCTTCTACTTATTTTTAAAAATAAAATATTAAATTTGATCCAAGGGATTTTGATGGTCTTTCAGATTTCTTTTATTAAAATTTTTCTATATTTTCTGTGGTTGGACTTGAATATACTTAGCGATCCAAGTATATTCGAGGATATAATAATGTAGAATGAAGCATTTGTTTGTATGAGTAATTTTAACGCTTACTTTAAAGTATTAAAATAAAGAAACTAAGGTAAGATTTTAAATTTGAGACTTTAGGGTTTAAAA
This sequence comes from Lygodium microphyllum, assembly GCF_053477565.2. NCBI lineage: Eukaryota > Viridiplantae > Streptophyta > Polypodiopsida > Schizaeales > Lygodiaceae > Lygodium > Lygodium microphyllum. The sequence continues at coordinate 118,728,224 of NC_141143.1, forward strand.
AAAACCTTTATTAAAAACCCTAAATACATAAAAGCTATAACTCTAAACTCATTTTCACGTTCATTCTGTACTTCCCTACACTTGTGCTCTCCTCCCTTCTCTCTTTGTGTGCCATGGCTACCACTCTTGCCTTCGCCCCATGCATTAGCTCCACATGCTATGCACACATAGGAGACCAGATATACCCTAGGTTTTGTGTGACCTTGAGTCTAGAGAGCTCACTTTCTACGGTAGACCCTAGCTCTAGTGTACTAGCATCATTTTGTGATGGGGCGAATCCTCTCACCTGCTCTATTCCGGACTCTACTCTCAAATGGGTCCCCACATATTCCCTATATAGTTTATGTACTGAATCAAGCTATTCAAAGGTAATAAATGGAGCCCTCATGCATGTGGGACAATATTTGCATGCCAAAGGAGTGCCCATCTCATCCTAGGGCCATGCCATGATGGATCTCATTGAGCGCAATGCAGCATTCGCCATATATTTTTTGTGCACTGAGGTACAAGAGGACAGTGAGGAAGACATCGACACACCCTCTCGACCACAGCTAGAGTATTTTGAGAGGGAGCCTAAAGAGATCACACTCAATCCAACAGTAGAGGCAGCACAAAGCTTAGCCATTGTGCACCCACCTCCTTGCCTTGTTGAGATGCCGACAACCGATGAGCCATCCCTCGCTTCTCTCCATGCTATCATCATCAAGGGGGTGGAATATTTACTTATACAAGATATACTAGAAATTTTGGAGCTAAGGGAAGAAGAGCTATATTGTATCATGGTGCATGATGCACCTAATGATTTTATAGATTTTGATATACAAGATGTGCTAGCACATGTTGATGAGGTGGCTTGATATGATGGCATGAGTGTCAATGACATCTCTGTCATTTTGAGCATCCAAGAGCAGATTGAGAATGCGGCACCATAGTATGAGATCTTACATGAGGAGTTCGAGCGATTGTAAGAAAGAAGAGTTCCCTATCCTTAGGGGATTGCAAGAAGCTAAGTCGAAGGTATTGTGGACCATATAAGATTCTCAAGTGCCTAGGACCTACTACTTATAGACTGCAACTCCCTGAGAACTTAAAAGTTCATAATGTATTCCATATCACACTATTGAAGAAGTATGTACCTAATCCTACCCATGTACTTGATGACCAACAAGTTGTAATGCCTAGTCAAGGAGTCCTTGAACTACGGCCTGACAGGATCTTAGATGTTAGGGAGAGACAACTAAGATCCAGAACCTTGAGAGAATACCTTGTCTAGTGGAAAGATTATCCTGAGGAGGATGCTACTTGGATAGATGAAAGCCTCAACCATCAATATCCCCAGTTTATCTCGAGATGAGGATATCTCGAATCCTCCAAGGGGGAGAGAATCTAATATTTCCTGCTAAAAAATATTACGTACTCGTGCGTCTCATGCAATGACGCATGTGCTTGTGTCCTCACACATCTGCCAAATTCACCTTTGAGAGGGGCCACGCGCAGACGCGTCCACCAAATTCTGTGAGTCGAACAACGTGCACCACCAATACTCCAACTGATAACTTTTGACGTCAATCCTTGCAGCCAATGGATGGATATTTGGCGGCTACCCCGCTCATCACGCAGTAGCTAGTCGGTACTAGTACTTCTTTCATAGACTCATCAACTAGTTCGTCCAAAGTAAGCATAGACTCAGGTTTTATCGTTCAAAAGACCCCAGGCAAAGGAGTGGCTGTCAAAAATGATCAAAATAGCACATAGGCTATACACATTCATGCTTGTCGCGTACATTCTTGAAATCGTGGGATATTTGGAAACCCTACAGCCTACAATTACGAAACTTAGTTACCAGGTTATACTGCAATTTTTGATGAACGTTCATGTGCTCATATGTTTGCTTAGAAGTTTGTATTATACTCCAACGTCAAGATAAAGAGGTTGGCAACAATAAAGATGTTGTTCAATATGCATGTAGCTTCTTGGACTTTCTTCTTTCTAGTTAGAGATCAACCTCAAAAGGTTGGTTATAAAGATGTGGCTCAAGACAAATAGCCCAAGTAAGAATGATGCCAATTGGAACCATGATCGAAACCCTAAAATCTTGTGAGTAGAAGAATTTGATAGCATTCTCAAACTATTTTGGACTGATGTGGCAAAAATCCATTAAACCAATGAGAGAGGTCTAATCAAACTACACCACCAATGTGCATTAACCATATCCTTTAAAATGGAAAATTTAATACAATTTACGTGGCTTTCATGGGATTTTAATGGCCACATCTTGACAATCCTTTTCTAGGAGAATTGGGATGCACCACTATATGAAGTCCACATCCTTTGATTGAGTAAGATTGTGTGACCATTTACTTTATCAAGGAACATGATCACTATATATAATACATAACAATTTAGAATATCAAGACTCTAAGTTTTTAATGAATTATCATCTACCATTCTTTCCACATATTTGTTGTACTTCCAACCTTCTGATACAGCCATATTAATCACTCCTAGTATCATTATCACTCTTGCAAGAAGGTTGCAAGTCTCCTTGTAGGCTATTACCACAAAACTAGGCATAAGCCTTGGCAGCTAGTCTTTTGTTATGCTTCATTATTGAATGGTGCTAATTATGATTTATTATACACCTATTGACATCCAACTCGCTTCTAACCTTCTAACAACAGAACCAAATTTGTATACCATTTACATCTAAAGCATCCATCTTCTCATCCATAGCTACAATCCCATTCAACTTTAGAAACTAGCTCATCAAAGCATCTGGCCTCTTTCTCTTGTATCCCCTTAAGAATATATGTATAAAGACCAGTAAAAAAGCTATCATATCTCAAATTTTCCACTAGATACTTTATATGACTTGAAATGCATACTTGTATATTACTATCTAGTGTATAGTTTACAATGCGTTGTTTCTACATATGTATGCTATTTTGAGAGTAGCTATTTTGATCCAAGCGACTCATCCATGGATTCATTTTTGTAGGAATAGAATAGTCACCAAAACTATAAGAGAAAGGCCATATAGACGCGCATTGTACACGCACAAAAGCGGGCACTTTTATAAGCGCGTGTATCAAAGCGTCTATTTACGCTAGTATACAGAACGCGTCTATATATCCGCTTTTATAAACGCGCCTATAGATGCGAAAATAAATGCACATATTTTTCATTTCTCATAAAGTCCCTAAATATGACCAAACCTCTTAACAGCTAGTATTTGTTTGAATACATTACCAACTTTACTTCTTTCTGAGTATTACAAATATACATCCTATCATTCAAAGTTAATTATATATATGTGATTTCATGCCCTATATACATCCAATCATGCCCTATACAAATGTAATTGGATAGGGCATGATTGGATGTATATACGACATAATTACACCTGGATCATAAGGACATGATATACATATATAGGATCATAAGGACATGATATACATGTATATACGACATGATATACATGCATGTATAGGGCATACATTTATAGGACATGATATACATTACCAACTTTATTTCTTTCTAAGTATTAAAAATATACATCCAATCATTCAAAGCTAATTATATATATGTGATTTCATGCCCTATATACATCCAATCATGCCCTATACAAATGTGATTGGATAGGGCATGATTGGATGTATATACGACATAATTATCAGAGAAGTGATTGATACATGCACATGTTGCATCTATTGTGTACTTAACCTAGCCATGCCTAACTTATAGATCAAAGGTTGACTTATGCAGTGTAATAGAGAGAGAGAGAGAGAGAGAGAGAGAGAGAGAGAGAGGGGGAGGGAGGGAGAGACACACAGAGAGAGAAAGAGAGAGAGAGAGAGAGAGAGAGAGAGAGAGAGAAGTGATCGATACATGCACATGTCGCATCTCTTGTGCACTTAACCTAGCCATGCATGAACTTGTAGATCAAAGGTTACTTGGTGATTTAAGAGAGTATTCTAACTTTTAAGGGTAGTCCCTTGACTCTCATTAGTCTCAACAAATATGCAGCACATTGAATACAATCAAAGCAAAAGCAAGACATGCATGCCAATTCATAGTGTGAGTAGAATGATGCAAATAAATTGACTTGTGCATGTGCAATAGAGAGAGAGAGAGAGAAGTGATCGATACATGCACATGTCACATATGTTGTGCACTTAACCTAGCCATGACTAAAACTTATAGATGAAAGGTTGACTTATGCATGTGCTATATATATATATATATATATAGAGAGAGAGAGAGAGAGAGAGAGAGAGAGAGAACTGATCAATATAATCATATGTCTCATTTGTTGTGCACTTAACCTAGCCATGCATAAACTTATAGATCAAAGCTTAATCAGTGATAATTACAACATATAACATTAATTTGACATATAACAATCAGTTTCTTTAATTAACCCTGTTAAGCACTGGTTCCTTCACGTAATCTTATCACGTGACATAGAAAAACAACATCAAGCAAGTTATTTTAACATTTCTTCATTTTATCTTTGAAATACAAGGAGTTCCGCCCGTAGGCTTGTCCATAATCTGCCCGAAGGCTATTCAGTAATCTCCAGGGATCACTATTCCAAGCTTCCGCCCGTCAACTAGTATGCGGGCCCCGAGATCCAATCCCGAGTCATGTTAGCCTCTTGTGCAGGACCCAGAAGGCGAGGGATTTACGGCCAGAGCCCCCCTGGCACCCAAGCGTCCTCCTGCTCCAAGTAGAACTCAATGAAGAGACCTCTCGCGGCGGGTTCGGTCCATGTTCCTGGCGCGGTCAACAACCCCCTTGGTTAGGGTCAGGCAGGCAGTCGGTGTAACTGAAGCTGCCTCTCCCTTCAGGCCTTTAACCTGAAGTATAGGTACTCATTTAATTTGTACTTTATATTTCAAACAGAGCTCTAAAATCTCTAGCAAGCACAAACATTTCCGTTAATCAACCGAGTTGTTTGGCAAACTGCTAAGGAAGTGTTCTTTCCTTTTTGAGTGTATCAGCACTCGTTCCCAAGGTGTCTTGTAACTTGGCAAGATCTCTTACACTCCGGTGTAGGGCATACCCAATTTGGTTAATCCCTAAAGTGCCTTAGATATGCTAGTTTCTGGTTTACAACTCTCTTTATTTAGAAGGATATCCAAAAATATGTCTTTTTTTGCAAGATAACTTGCGTAGGGATCTGCCGTCCTTGATGAGGGTTTTTACCCTTTTCCCTTGTGAATCAATCACAAGACTAAATGATTTCATACATGTCGCGCAAGTCCTGCGATGGAATAATCTGTTTAGATTCTTTAAGCTGACGTATGTCAGGCCTAGGGTTTCTTTTTTTAAGAACCTTAGGGACAAACCCTAGTTTCTTATCTTTATGAATTTATTGTCCCTACGGTAAGGAAAGTAATCAAGTGTTTAGGGTATGAATGTTTCTATGTTTAGATTGGTTCAGTTATCTTTTGGAAGGTAATATTAATCGTCTTGTCACGGTTTTACTATCCTCGTGACAATTTACTCTCCCAACCAATAGAGTTTAATTTGGCATATAGCCTAATGCCAAGGTGATACAAAGAGTGACAATACTCCTTGGGACAAAAAGGCCTAGCTGTGAAATTGGTGTATACCCACTTTATTAGTCCCCAAGTCCTCAAATAGCAAGGGAAAAGTATTAATAGAGTGTCATCCAGCAATTCCCCATTACATTTTCTTTCCAAATGAGTTCGTATATCTAATTTTTATACTTGTTAATTCCTATCATTTAACTTCTGTTTTCTTTAAAGATGAACTCATGCCAAATAACAACAATTGCCTTGCTAAGATGTGCAACTAGCAAAGATAATTCCCTAGTAATTTGAGCATCGAAAGAAACCTTTCATGAATTTAGCCATTTAGCATGATTTGTTGCGAAAGGAATAAGACTAATGGTGCAAGATATAATTTCTACACCGTAGGATTTAACTAAAACATATTACTATAGTAAATGGATAATCTTGCTCGTAATTTATAATGCTTGATGCAATTTGAAGAAAGCTAAGTTCTATACATTGTCATTCCTAAGCTAAACTCCTTTGTTACAAATAACTCGAACAAATATATCCTATCCTTAACATTTTTCCTTTGCATGATCGACTTAAATCCAAATTAAAGCCAAGAAGAAAGAAAACCTAGCTTTGAGGTGAGATATCCACATGGATACAGGGGGATGACCCTCCCGCAGCTACACCTTGGACTTTCTTCGACGGCATCGTAGTTCGAATGAGAGATAGCCTTTTCCTCTTTCTTCTGGAAGTCCACCGTCTTCTCCTTCTTTCCCTTTCTTTTGTCTTTTTCCCACTCTTCCTCCTTCACTCCTTCTTTTCACTCCCCTTTTCTTTCCCTCCCTATCTTTTATCTCACGGCTATTTTTCCCTTACGGGGTACCATCCAAGGCCATGATGATGGTTAGGTTCGGGGGGGAAAATAATAATGGGGATACGGGGGATTAGGAAGAAAGCTTAGGGAGTTGTGGGAAAATGAGAGTTATGAGGGGGTTGAAGAAGGGTTAAAAAGGTTAAGGAGATTAGGAAGAAACCTTCTAAAGTCTAAGGGAAAGGCTTAAGGGGAAAAGAGAATTTACTAATCCTAGGGGGGTTTAAAACCGGGGGGGGAAAAGGAAAAAAAAAGACTTTAGAAGGATTAAACCCGGGGGGAGGGGGAACAAAAGGGGTTTTAGGGGGGGGAATTAAACCCGGGGGGGAACAAAGGGGCTTAGATGGAACCTTTAGAAATGGGGGCTTAAATCGGGGGGGGGGGGGGGGGGGAGGGGGGAGATTATAAACCTTGGAAGGGCTTATCGGAGCCCACAGGAAGGGGGGCTACCTAAGGGGGCTTTAGAAGCTTCCAAAGAAGCTTTTAAAGTCTTCTGGGCTTGTGATTTTTAACACATGGAGGAAGAAGAGGGGTTGGCGAAGCTTGTTGGCGACGGCGCAACAGATCCAGCCTCCGACTCCTTACCTCCACGCAACATTACACGACCTTCTCCCTCCCTCTAAACGATGGCATCACTTGATGGCAAAGCGGCGGCAACAGCCTTCTTTTTTTTCTCTCACGGCTCCAGCCTCCCTCCTTTCTTACCAGCGGCCCCCCCTGGTTTAAATAGTGGAGGGGAGGGGATCTTCCCTCCTTGCGTGTCATCACACATGGTCCCCCTCCCTCCATAAGGCTCCACCAAGGAGCTTAATAGCTTCTTCTATTCCCCTCCCCCTCCAGCTCGTCAGTCGGCTGGAGGGATAAGGGGGGGAATAAAATAATTTCCATTAAACCAATTTATTTTTCTAACGAGGAATATTACAGTGTCCATATTGTTCCACTATCGTAGCATGCTTAGTTCTTTGTGAGTGTTGCATATACTATTACTATCCTACCAACACAGCCAATACCACAAAGTGTGCCATACACCAAGAATATTATAATCACCACATCTCTAATGGGGTTTGTACGAATAACATATCAACTACAAAAGTCTTGGTGAAGCAAAAGGCTATTCTCTTTAATTTCTAAAAAAGTTTAGGCTATACAAAAAAGTAGGAAGAATTCCTAACTTTTTGATTGACATGATTTGTAGAAAATGAGCAGCGTACAAATTGTTTTATTATATGTTATTCATGTGCTTCTCTTGTTACTATGTCTTAAACAAATTTTTAATGTTTGCACCTTGTTTACCATTATTGAGATCATAAGATATTATTGTGATTAAGCTATTGGGATGATTAAATATTATCATGGTTGTTGAATGTGGAAAGCACTTATGTGATTTTATATATTAGTATTTGCTCCTTAACAAAAAAAAATTATTTGTGTACCATTGTAGTCATAGCTTTTATTTGAAAACATAAACTATCAAAGTGTGTCTATCAAAGTGTGTCTAACTAAGCGGTTCGAGCTTTTTCTTCATGGCAGTATTGTTTATTAAGCTCTTCGAGATCACTTTGATTAGATTTTAGTTAATTGTTTGTGACACGATAATTATAGTTAGTGATTTGTACTACCCTTGCATGAGAACATAACACAAATTAACTAATGAGAAACGCTCTCTTAATATTGGTCACACATTAAAATGCAATATTAAATGGGTATGAAATAAACAATACTTGAGATACAAAAATAAGCATTTGCAAGCAACCAAAATCAAGCTCCTCCAAACACACTGTCAAGATTTTGAAAAAACAAAAGGCGATGCTATTGCGCGCCCTTGTTGATAAGCCGTTATAGCACGAACAAAAAGTGCCGGGAGACACTTGCTAAGTTCTAACTTTGAGCTTCACACAATCAGCGCCACACGAATGTTTTCCAACCGGGCTATTCAATAAAACAGAAATGAACGTTAGGGTTGCCCGCCAAGAGGACTAATAATAACGAGGTGCTTATACGCTGATTTAGTATCAGCGGCAGCTGCGCAGGACGGAGACGTTGCTTGTTGGACGACAGAAAATGGAAAAGTAAAATCTCTCTCTCTCTTATTCATTATGTTGCAAGACGCCGCATGTCGTATGCAGCGTCTATTTAAGTTGGGTCGACGCTCAGGATTCTGCATGCAGCTATATTGCCCACTGCTACTGCTGATGCGCGCACTGGTACAGACTATTAACTTGTCTCCTGCTGCAACACTAGCAGGAGCTGCTGGCTCTCCTTCCAATAGTTGTGTGCTAGTATCCCCCCCACCGGCCATAATATAATACATCTCATCAGCCCCGATCATTAACCGTGCTAGCTTCTGAATCAGCTAACTACTGGCGGCTGTACCACAAGATCAGGAGTGAGTCATCAGTTGATCGGGTACATGTTTTTCATATAGCCATCAAGAGGAGTACTATAGTGGCAGCGCTGCTAGCGCAATTGTCGATCAGGATGATGATGAAGATGATGCTGATGGCGGCTATGATGCTAGCATTGAATGATGCCCATAATATTATCAATGTCCGAGTGCAAACAATGACGGACTCGCCGTCGGCTTATCTGGACCCTCAGAACGAGGCGCGGGGCGCGCTGGGGCTGAGTCCACTGACATGGGACGCCAAGCTGGCCAGCTACGCCTACAACTACGCGGTGCAGGTGCAGTGCCAGATGGTGCACTCGGGCGGGCCGTACGGCGAGAACCTATTCTGGGGCGGTGCTAGCGGAAACTGGACGCCGGGGGACGCCGTGAGCATGTGGCTGGCGGAGCAGCCTCACTACCACTACGACAGCAACACCTGCGACGGCGGCTCCATGTGCGGCCACTACACCCAGATCGTGTGGCGCACCACGACATCCGTGGGCTGCGCCTCCTACACCTGCCCCGCCAGCGGCATCATCAGCGGTTAATATCGGCATAATTCATTCGCCTTAGAGTGGCTTTTATATTAATTTTGTTCGAGAGTCTCTCTGGATTCCCTGCGCTCTCCCTACCTCCTCTTTTAGTTGCGCTCATACGCCTTGAACTTGGCCGTACTGGCAGTCCGATTATCGTCTCAGTCGATTGAAGTGGCGCACAACATGCTCATAAATCCCCACCCACGGCTTAATGTGATTTTATATCTCCTCATAGCTTACGTGTTTTGGTGTCTACGCACGCATGTGCTTGTGTCCTCGCAGGTCTGCCAGATTCACCTTTGACAGGGGCCACGCGCGGACGTGTCCACCAAATTCTGTGAGTCGAACAACGCACACCGCCAATACTGCAACTGATAACTTTTGACGTCAATCCTTGCAGCCAATGGATGAATGTTTGGCGGCTACCCCGCTCATCACGCAGTAGCTAGTCGGTAGTAGTACTTCTTTCATAGACTCATCAACTAGTTCGTCCAAAGTAAGCATAGACTCAGGTTTTATCGTTCAAAAGACCCCAGGCAAAGGACTGGCTGTCAAAAATGATCAAAATAGCACATAGGCTATACATATTCATGCTTGTCGCGTACATTATTGAAATCGTGGGATATTTTGAAACCCTACAGCCCGCAATTACGAAACTTAGTTACCAGGTTATACTGCAATTTTGGACGAACGTTCATGTGCTCATATGTTTGCTTAGAAGTTTGTATTATACTCCAACGTCAAGATAAAGAGGTTGGCAACAATAAAGGTGTTGTTCAATATGCTTGTAGCTTCTTGGCCTTTCTTCTTTCTAATCAGAGATCAACCTCAAAAGGTTGGTTATAAAGATGTGGCTCAAAACAAATAGCCCAAGTAAGAATGATGCCAATTGGAACCATGATGGACACCCTAAAATTTTGTGGGTAGAAGAATTTGATAGCATTCTCAAACTATTTTGGACCGATGTGGCAAAAATCCATAAAACCAATGAGAGAGGTCTAATCAAACTACACCACCAATGTGCATTAACCAACTTTACTTCTTTTTGAGTATTACAAATATACATCCAATCATTCAAAGCTAATTATATATATGTGATCTCATGCCCTATATACATCCAATCATGCCCTATACAAATGTGATTGGATAGGGCATGATTGGATGTATATACGACATGATATACATGCATTTATAGGGCATACATGTATAGGACATGATATACATTACCAACTTTACTTCTTTCTAAGTATTACAAATATACATCCAATCATTCCAAGCTAATTATATATATGTGATTTCATGCCCTATATACATCCAATCATGCCCTATACAAATGTGATTGGATAGGGCATGATTGGATGTATATACGACATAATTATCAGAGAAGTGATTGATACATGCACATGTTGCATCTATTGTGCAGTTAAGCTAGCCGTGCCTAACCTATAGATCAAAGGTTGACTTACGCATGTGCAATATATATATAGAGAGAGAACTGATCAATACACTCACATGTCTCATTTGTTGTGCACTTAACCTAGCCATGCATAAACTTATAGATCAAAGCTTAATCAATGATACTTACAACATGGAGGCAAACATTTTGATATTGAAAGACTAGGAAAGTCATGTCATGTTGATCCAAAAAAAACCAAAAGCTAGCATCTAATCAGTTTAATTGTTACTGCGCGTCTGTCAGCGCATGTAATAAGTATTATCTATGCATATACACGTGCAATTACACGCACTTACAAATGCGCTACGCAAATATAAAAAAATTTAAAAAAAGTTGTGGCTTTCTTTTTAAACCAGTGCTTTCCTGCATTTTTTGCGCGACATCACTAATCATGTCTATTTATCACTTCATGAAGACAATGAGGGAAGATAATAAGAGTAAAAAGAGGATAGAAGGAAGGAAGAGCCAAAGAGTAAAGAACAAGAACCAAAAAGCAAGAAAGAGAAGAAGATTCAAGCAACTTACCAAGGGAAGGGAGAAGGAGGACAAGGAGCTTGCAACCTAGCCGCCATCCGTCGGAACAAGCAAAGAAGGTGAGTTCTTATTCTCTCTCTCAATCTTGTTTGCTCTCTCTGTCTGTTTCTCTCTCTCTCTCTCTCTTTTTACATGCTATAGACTGTTATGTATGGAGGTTTTTTTGCGCGTTTTTAAACCAAGTTTGAAAAAAATGGTTTGACTATGCGCATCTGTCAGTGCGTCCAGATGACAGTGTAGACGCAGGTATAGACACGGAAATAGATGCGCTGACAGACGCACACAGAGATGCAGATATAGATATAGCATGTAATATGTTTTATCTGCACAGGGTAATATGATTTTTCTTGTGTAGATGTGGAATCATGGATTTTCCAGCACTGATCTCGAGTTGGAACGCATGAACAACACCTTAGCGGAGTTTTCTAGAGGTGTTAGTAGCTTTTTTGGAGGTTTTCCAAACAAGGAGCAATTCGTGGGGGAGATGACCAATTATCTTGGTCGACCTCCCACTGCAAAGGAGGTTTTCAGTGTGATTTCTGGGGCACCTATCACATCTTTGCCTAGCACTGCCGCATAAACACCAAACCTTGGCACACCTCTACTAACAGGTACTCCATACACTATGCATACACACAGACCAGCTGATGCACAAGGATCAGCTGAAATACATGGATCGGCCGAAGCACGTGCATCTGCAGAAGTATGTGCATTTGCAAAAGCACGTGCATCGAGTGAGGGAGAGGGTAGTGCGCATCGAGGGAGAGTCGTGCGGGAGGACAAGGAGGTCGAGGGCTATTTGGGGGTTGCCTAGGAGGTGGCTCTCGATCACCCTCACCGAGAAATGAGAGAGGTGAGTCTCCACAAATGTACTACTCTATCACTGATGTTGGTGGTATCTTACATGACTCTGAGGGGAGGGAAGTGATAGCCTACTTGAGGAGTGTCGTGCATGCCACATACAGAGATTGCATGATTCCCTTGAAGCACCAAAAAAATGGTTTGTGGCAAGAGGTGTTGCGGGCAGTACATAGAAGGTATCCTAATCCCGAGAATTCACGATTCTCAAATGATTGGGGACGGTCAAAGGTGAGAGACGCACTTTATGACAAGAGGTCTCGCCTTGTGACGTGCGCCAAGGAGTCACTGCGGAGACAAGAGCAGGGGCGCCCTGGATATGGCCAACTACCCAATCGCCACCGCAGGGAGTGAAAAGAGGCCAAAAAGAGAGCAATAGAGAAAATGACAAGTCGCCAGCATGCAGAGGAGTGACGTATCCATATGGCAACCATGGGATCGTCGCATTATGGATCGGGTGGCAAGGAGTCATGGAAGGCTGAGTTTGTAAGTATTATTTGATTTCTTTTTTTAAATTAAATTTTGTAATTTGTTTCACCTCATTATGTAGTGTGTTCTAATATGTTGTATGTTCAAATTATTTTATAGTATCATATCGTTGGTAGGATGCCTACTCCTAGAGAGGTAGGCTACCATTGAGGTCATAACCGGGCGTCCACTTGGCAACATTTCTACGAGGAGGGTCTCATCACGGAGGAGCAATATAATTGTGCCATGAGGATTCCACAACCAGAAGAGGTATGTTTTATTTTTTACATGAAAAGTATAGGTAACTCTAATTTATTGTTTGCAATGGTATTTATATATCTTAATCCTTTATGTAGGGGAACCTGGATGCAGTTGAGGATAGCAAAGGGGGGACTAGCAGTAGTGGTGGCAGCAACGGCAGCGGTGGTGGTAGCAATGATGATGCCTCTTCTGAGGAGATGTAGAGGAGCCCCATGCATGTATGCCTCCCCTTGGCTTGTAGTTTTCATTTTTTATATGTATTACTTTCAGCTAGTGCTTGTGACCATGACCATGCTTGAGGTCACAAGCACTAGAACTCATCATGTAAAAACGTTTCATCTATATATATAAAATTTCGTGTTCTACATACATTGTTTTGTTTTCAGTACAAAAATATTCGAAATAATCTTTCTCTGTTTTCCCTAAGTATACAATTTGATGTTGATGGGGGAAAAAAAACCAGTCGTTTTTTTTTTCACACCTCTGTTTTGTGCATCTATCAGCGCATCTAAATTGTAGAATAAATGTGCGTCTATTCTCGTCAAAAACTTGCAAAGTAAACGTTTTTTTACATGCGTAGATACATGCATGTATAGATGCACAATATGAATATATCCACTTTTTTAAAAATATGATTATATATTTGCGTAGCGTGTCAATACGCGTGTCTATATGTGCGTCTATATGGGCGTATAACTCTGACTATAAGCGCGCTTTTAGACACGAAATTTTAGATGCATCAGAAGACGCGGTAATAAACGCGCCCGACATTTTTTAACACAGTTTAAATATTGTGTCTACAAGCGTGTCTATGGATCCTTTTTGTTGTAATGTAAGACCACTTCGCGTACATGAATTAGGCTACACTTCTTTTGTAGAATTTGCCTCTTTTTTGGACATAAAAAGCTACACTTTTATGTTTTCCATACCAACTTCTCATCTCATAAAAAGTAATGCCTCTTCTCACTATAATCTCAAGTGTTGTGATATCCTTGCTACTCATAAAAGTAGCGAATAAAAACATAGCTTTTAACCTCTGGATCTAATGTGGTTCTTTGCTCATTTGGTTGTGCACATGTGTAATATATCCAAATAGTTTTAAAATTTGACAAATCACAATTTGAACCTATAAATGTTTGCCAACATTGAATGCCATGAATGGCAATCAGAGTCTCATTTGTTATATATATCCCTATATATGCAGCATCAATCCAAGACTACTCTAGCTTTCATATATGAAACCTATTCCATTCTTCACAATCCTCTTGTAACAACTCCAAAAAGGATAAATAGACCATTCGCATAGGAAACCCTCTTAAGGGTAGGATAATTATGGGGATAATTCCTTTTAAAGAAATAATGGCAATGTTTTTTTAATTCCCCTCCCCAGCTGAATGTCGTGCTAGAAGGGGAGGGGAATAGAAAGCATGACAAATCTCCTTGGTGGAGCTTGATGCTTCCAACTGCCATGGCGCGTCGACACGTTAGGGGAGGGAGGATCCCCCTCCCCTCCCCTATTTAAACAGACGAGGCAGATGTGATGAGACAGGCAGGACGACACTCTGCAAGCATCGTGAGGTGAGAGGGGGGCATTCTGAAATACAATGCTCTGAAGAGAGGGAAGGCAAACGATGTTGAAATATGGCACGCTGTGAGAAGGGAAGGCCTTGAGAGAGGGGAGGATGTTCGAGAGCTGCTGCAAAGCGTGAACTAGACGCTGCCATGGAGACACCCTGCCGCTGAGAGCCTACGCCACTGCCGACTGTACTTCCCTCCCTTGGAAACGTACAAGCTTCCAGAAGCTTCTAGAAGGGAGGTTCGTAAGCCCCCTTTCACCCCCCACTTCATGTGCCTTCTAAAAACCTTTCATTACCCCCCCTCCCCCAGATTTAACCTTTGAGCCCTTTCTTATGGGCTTCAAAACCTTAGCCCCTTTCACCCCCCTTCTTGTGGGTTCTAAAACCCTTTGTATTATTATCCCCGTATCTTAAGCCCCCTCTCCCATGGGTGTTGGAACCCCGGTTTAACCCTTAAGCCCTTCTTTTGGGCTTATTACCCCCGTGAATTAAACCTTTAAGACTCTTCTTATGGGCTTTGAACCCTCTTTTTTTCCCCCAGTGTTTTATCCCTTGAACCTTTAAGGCCCTTCTTATGGGCTTTGAACCCTGTTTCTTTTCCCCCTGCGTCTTATCCCTTTGAACTTTTAAGGCCCTTCTTATGGGCTTTGAACCCTCTTTTTTTCCCCCCCATGTTTTATCCCTTAAACCTTTAAGGACCTTCTTATGGGCTTTGAACCCTCTCTTTTTTCCCCTCGTGTTTTATCCCTTGAAACCCCTTCCACCCCCATATCATAAAACCCTCAAAGGGCCCTAATTGTGCCTATTATCACCCCCCCCCCCCATCCCCCCCTGAGTTTAAACCTTAAGCCCTTTCACTCCCCGTGCTTAAACCCTTTCACCTCCCCGTGCTTTAACCACCTATAAGCCCTTTTTCTTGGGCTTTATAAGTCCCTTTTCCCCCCAAAAGTACTAAGTCTTTAAAAGGTCTTACTAGCCCCTCCTCGTGGTTAAACGCCTTAGCCGTTCCTTGCCCTTTTCAAAATACCCTTGGGACTTTGGTTTTTCCCCCTTACTCAAAAAAAAAGAAGAGTATTGAAGTGCAAGGGAGCGATGGTGGAATTCCAAAAAGGAGTGTAGAGCTGCTTCCACGTCCGAAGGACTACAATTGTGATGCCTCCTAAGAAAGTCCAAGGTGCAACTGCGGAAGGGTCATCTCTCGGTATCCATGTGGATATCTCACCCCGAACCCAGGTTTTCCTTCCTAATTTTTATTTGATATTGTTGTAATTCAATTATGCAATGTTAATTGTTAGAAATAGAATATATTCTCGTCCTAGTTGTTCACGACGAAGGAACTTAGTCATCAATACGTTTAAATGAAACATGCGAATTAAGAAAGCATAAAAGCATTTCTAGCAAAGAGCTTATGCATTGAAATGAATTATAAGATTAGATTATTACCCATTGAAATAGTATACTTCGATTAGGCCTAGAATTATAAACTGCATCTCGTACTATTAATCCATATCCTCTTTGCAATGAATCATCATGGAAAGTGCAAGCATAAAATGATTCTTATGATGCATAAAATCTAGGAAAATATAGTTTGTCAACAGCATAAATTATTAAGTAAAAGGTTGCTTGTTTAGCATGAATTTTTTTTGCAAAGTGTAGGAAGATTTTTTGAAATAACCTAACCTCAAATCGATAAAGTTTAGGATTGAAAAATCAATTTACGCATAGACCACAAATCATGTGGAAGTAATCTTGAAATTATCTTCTAGAGTTAACCAAATTGATATAAACTTAAAACACCTAAGCTGCGAAATATTCATTGGGAATGAGTTAAATTCCAAGAGACGCTATAACTTAAATACTTGCCGACATTCACCGAATGTAGGGAGAGTGAATAGTAATCGTAAAAGGAACTAGGGTTTGTCCCTGAGAATCTTACAAAGATGAAGCTTGGAAACCCTAGGTCTAACAGGGTCAGCCTAAAGAACCTGAAACAGATTGTCTCATGACTGCATAGTCTCATAGTTCGATGCAGCACTTGCGCAACAAGTGCGGAGTCATATGATCTTGTGATTGGATCACAAGGGAATGGCCAAGTTCTCGCAATGAAGTTGGCATGTCCTTACGCAAGTTACCTTGCAAGAGGATGAATAATCATCCTAATTTAGCAATCTTCTTGAGTAAGGAAGATTGTTTGGAAACTAACGACCAAACAATAAACTTAAGGTTTGACCAAGTCGGGTTAATAGGGTACGCCCTAACCCAGGATATAGGGGATTTTGCCAAGTGTAAGTTATCCCGGATCAAGTGCTAGACGCATTCGGAAGGAAGGATTCATTCCTTAGCAGTGTGCCAACAAAAACGACCAATGAAAATGTTTGTGCTTGCTACAGATTTTAGAGCACAGTTTGGCTTTGTTTGATCAATGAATTAAAAGATAAATGGATATCTATACTTTAGGTTGAAGTTCTGAAGGGAGAGGCAGCTTCAGTTACCCCCCATTGCCTACCTAACCCTAACCAAGGAGGTTGTTGACTGCGCCGGGAAAGTGGACCCGAAAGGCTCTTTGTCTACCATATCTCTTTATTTGCCATATCTCTGAATTCAGAGATGGCTCAATTTGAGATATGGCATCTCTGAATGATAACAATCTAAGAAAAGGGAAAGTGGACTGACTGTCAAAAATGATAGCTATTGTATGGTGGATTGATGAGTAGTTGTTTCTTTTCTTGCAGAGTCCATTCGATGCTCCTTTGCGGCAGGACGAGCTTTCAGATGGCGAGGATCTATAGCTCACCCTTGGCTCCGTGGAGCACACATGCTCTTCCTTTTTTGTCATGTGATTTGCGTAGGCATTTTCTATGCACTATGTATCTTGCCATGATTGTACCGTCTCTTTCATTACTACGTGATCTTGTATCTATTTTATGTATCAGTCTTATGATTCAAGTACACTTACTTGCCTATCTCTAAATTGAGTCATCTTTGAATCCGAGATAGCTCTTTATTTGCCATATCTCTGAATTGAGCCATCTGATCTGGAAACATACGCGTGAAGATCTCTTGTACCTCCTTGTCGCTCATCCCTCGACTCATCGTGCTGATCTAAATATCCACAAACGTAACCTACACAAATAAAATCTAATGTTAGCATAATCAATATAAATCAAGGAAAGCACGGTAATATAAATCTTTAAAAAATGATGTTACTTAAAATGCATATCTTATGTGCCCTTATAGTCCAAAGGTGATGAGGTGTTTAGGGTTTGTCGTATCTATATTTTATATGCGACAACTAATTGAGTGTTTCAATGTATGAGAAAAAATATATAGTGTGGCATGGTCGCACGAACGTCATTTTTCGCACGTGGAGTGTATCGACAAAATGTGCTCCACAATAGATTGTGATATCATGGCAAAGTTTGAGTAAGAAAGCCGACGAGGAGCAATGGATCCAAACACAGTTAAAGATGAGATTGAGTATTTTGGAAACTTGCAAAGTATTATCACGGTGGATTACCGTAGCTTCTCCATGATCCTATTCGATGTGCAATGGTTCAAAGTGGTACTTGAAGGAGCTGGAGTAACAGTTCCACGAGGTCCATCTAGATTTCTCGAAATAGATTCCGAAAAAAGATGGATGGATTTGCCTGACACGTTTGTGTTGTTGGTCCATTGTGAACAGGTGTAAAAACTCATATTTTTTTTAATTATATTACGACATGGTACATTTCACAAAAGTTAAATCTCTCTTGTACTTAGTTTTGAACATGTAATTTTCTATCAAAACCTCCAATAACCTCGATGGTGATATGTTATACCTTCAGCTCCCTGAAGTGCGAGAGCATATGATCAAAGCGATGTTCTGAGCGTAGATGAGGATAATATGCAAATAGAGAGGTCAATATTGCAAGGGGTTGAGGCCACTGAAAGCTTGGAGCATATAGAGAAGCCAAAATCGGGTAACAATGATGGAAATACAGGAGTCTAAGAATTATTTAAGAATGAGGTGGACTCATCCTTTTGTGGTGACATGTTTATCGACCTTCCAGTGTATGCAAAATTGTGTCAAGAAATTGACATGGGACCATAGGGTACCTCATACCTAGAGCATCCACCTACTCAATTCATTGACGAGTTGCTTATAAGGGTACATAACATATGCATTTTAAGTAAGATCATTTTTTAAAGATTTATATTACCGTGCTTTCCTTGATTTATATTGATTATGCTAACATTAGATTTTTTTTGTGTAGGTTACCTTTGTGGATATTTAGATCAACACGATGAGTCGAGGGAAGAGCAACAAGGAGCTACAAGAGATCTTCACGCGTATGTCTCCAGATCAAATGGCTCAATTCAGAGATATGGCAGACAAAGAGCTATCTCGGATTCAAAGATGACTCAATTTAGAGATAGGCACGTAAGTGTACTTAAATCATAAGTCTGATACATAAAATAAATACAAGATCACGTAGTAATGAAAGTGACGGTACAATCATGGCAAGATACATAGTGCATAGAAAATGCCTACACAAATCACATGACAAAAAAAGAAGAGCATGTGTGCTCCATGGAGCCAAAGGCGAGCTATAGATCCTCGCTATCTAAAAGCTCGTCCCGCCGCAAAGGAGCATCGAATGGACTCTGCAAGAAAAGAAACAACTACACATCAGTCCACCATACAATTGCTATCATTCTTGACAGGCAAAGGGCTCGCTGTCAAAAATGATCAAAATAGCACATAGGCTATACATATTCATGCTTGTCGCGTACATTCTTGATATCGTGGGATATTTTGAAACCTTAGAGCCCGCAAAATATCCCTAGAGCCCGCAATTACGAAACTTAGTTACCAGGTTATACTGCAATTTTTGACGAACGTTCATGTGCTCATATGTTTGCTTAGAAGTTTGTATTATACTCCAACGTCAAGATAAAGAGGTTGGCAACAATAAAGATGTTGTTCAAGATACTTGTAGCTTCTTAGCCTTTCTTCTTTCTAATCAGAGATCAACCTCAAAAGGTTGGTTATAAAGATGTGGCTCAAGACAAATAGCCCAAGTAAGAATGATGCCAATTGGAACCATGATCCAAACCCTAAAATTTTGTGAGTAGAAGAATTTGATAGCATTCTCAAACTATTTTGGACTGATGTGGCAAAAATCCATAAAACCAATGAGAGAGGTCTAATCAAACTACACCACCAATGTGCATTAACCATATCCTTTAAAATGGAAACTTTAATACAACTTACGTGGCTTTCATGGGATTTTAATGGCCACATCTTGACAATCCTTTTCTAGGAGAATTGGGATGCACCACTATATGGAGTCCACATCCTTTGATTGAGTAAGATTGTGTGACCATTTACTTTATCAAGGAACATGATCACTATATATAATACATAACAATTTAGAATATCAAGACTCTAAGTTTTTAATGAATTATCATCTAGCATTCTTTCCACATATTTGTTGTACTTCCAACCTTCTAATATAGCCATATTAATCACTCCTAGTACCGTTATCACTCTTGCAAGAAGGTTGCAAGTCTCCTTGTAGGCTATTACCACAAAACTAGGCATAAGCCTTGGCAGCTAGTCTTTTGTTATGCTTCATTATTGAATTGTGCCAATTATGATTTATTATACACCTATTGACATCCAACTCGCTTCTGACCTTCTAACAACAGAACCAAATTTGTATACCATTTACATCTAAAGCATCCATCTTTTCATCCATAGCTACAATCCCATTCAACTTTAGAAACTATCTCATCAAAGCATCTATCCTCTTTCTCTTGTATCCCCTTAAGAATATATATATAAAGACCAATAAAAAAGCTATCATATCTCAAATTTTCCACTAGATACTTTATATGACTTGAAATGCATACTTGTATATTACTATCTGATGTATAGTTTACAATGCATTGTTTCTACATATGTATGCTATTTTGAGAGTAGCTATTTTGATCCAAGCGGCTCATCCATGGATTCATTTTTGTAGGAATAGAATAGTCACCAAGACCACTTCCTGTACATGAATGAAGCTACACTTCTTTTGTAGAATTTGCCTCTTTTTTGGACATAAAAAGCTACACTTTTATGTTTTCCATACCAACTTCTCATCTCATAAAAAGTAATGCCTCTTCTCAGTATGATCTCAAGTGTTGTGATATCCTTGCTACTCATAAAAGTAGCGAATAAAAACATAGCTTTTAACCTCTGTATCCAATGTGGTTCTTTGCTCATTTGGTTGTGCACATGTGTAAGATATCCAAACAGTTTTAAAATTTGACAAATCACAATTTGAACCTATAAATGTTTGCCAACATTGAATGCCATGAATGGCAATCAGAATCTGAAGAAGAAACATCTTCGCTAGCACCACCATTGCTACTAGCGTCGCTATCCCCCTCCTCGCTATGCTCCACATCGGGGTTCGCCTACACACACAAAAGATAAAAGTTGCGTACGTACAATTGCAAAGAAAAAGTTATAATTAGCTATACTTTTAATAGAAAAGTAAGAAAAACATACCTCCTCTGGCTGTCGAATCCTCATAGCCCAGTTGTATTGCTCCAGAGTGATGAGACCCTCCTCATAGAAGTGAAGCCATGTGGCTACGCGGTTATGGCCTCGATGGTAACCTACCTCTCTAGGAGTAGGTGTCCTACCAACGATATTAGTCTGCAAAACAATTATGATATATACAAACAATTATGAGACACAATGTATTAGAATAAATTATATAAAGAATTGAAAAAAATATAAATTTTAAAAAATTGAAAATCAAAATATACTTACAAAATCTGCCTCCCACAACTCTCTGCCGCCCGATCCGTAATGCAACGATCCCATGGTTTCCATTTGGATGCGTCGTGCCTCTGCATACTGGCGACTCTTCACTTTCTCTGCTCCTTTCTTCTTGGCTTTCTTCCACTCTATGCGATGGAACCTCCTGTGGACTATCATCAACACCTCCTACCACAAGCCGCTTTTCTGATTCTTGAAGTAAACAAAACAATCTTTATACGTCGCATGCACGACACTCCTCATGTACGCCATTACATTCCTTCCTTCATCATCATGGAAGATGCCACCAGTATCTGTAACTCTATAGTACTGGCATACAAGCTTCTCTACGTGATCTTCTAGTGAGAGTGATCACTCGTCACCTCCTAAGCAACCCCCACACAAGCCTCGTCCTCCCCCTCGATTCTCCCTCTTCCCTCTCTATCGACTACCCTCTGCCTCGCTGGATGCACGTGCTTCTGCAAATGCACGTGCGTCGGTTGACGCTTATGCTTCAGCCAATGCATATACAGGCGCTGCATGTGGAGTGTGTGCAATTAGATTTTGGACATTTGGTGTTTGGGAAGCAGTGCCAGGTAAAGACGTCAAAGGCGTTCCAGACATGACGTTGAACACCTCCTCTACTGTGGGAGAGTGGCCAAGGTGTCTAGTCATCTCTCCCATGAAGTCTTTCTTACTAGAAAAACCTCTAAAAAAAGGATTGATCCCTCCGTTGAACAAGCCCAATGTATCATTCATGCGATCCAAATCTGGGTCATTGCTAGATGAACTAGGATGTGACATTTGCAAACAAAATACATGAATAAGACAAATTTGCTAAACTGCAGTATTGTGTAAACTGTACTATTATGTAACATATTCATACAATTTCACAAAATAAAAATTTATTTTTTTATCAGAGCTGGTGCGTGTATAATCGCGTCTGAGATGCAAAATAGACGCGCTCTCTGACGCTTCCCTGAAGTCAAACCTTCTAGTCACAGTGCGTGTATATTCGCGCGGTCTGAGATGCAAAATAGACGTGCTCTCAGACGCGTCCCAAAAGTCAAAGCTTCTAGGCGATCGCGTGTATATTCGCGTCTCAGATACAGAATAGACGCGCTCTCAGACGCGTCTTTGAAGTCAAAGCTTCTAGGCAGAGCGTGTGTATTCTCGCGTCTAAGATGTAGAATACACACGATTGGAGACGCGACTATAGACGCGGTGATAGCAAACATAGCTTCGCGTCTATGTCTGCGTCTGCACTGGAATCTACACGCGCTATCAAACACCCTAAGTCGGCTGCTCTCAATCCGACAATCGCTATCCATGATTTATTTGTGATATAAGAACTTCAATCATAGATCCTAATACAAAAAAAGAGAGAGAGAGGGAGGGAGGGAAAGAGAGAGAGAGAGAGAGACAGGACTCACCTTGGGTCTTTGATGTGGATGGGTGGTGGCGCTGCTTCCTTCCCCTTCTTTCTCTCCTTGGTGAGTTGTTCTCCCTTGATGCTTGCTGCTTGTTGTCTCCTCTCTTTGCCTCTTGTTCCTCTTGTTCTCCTCTCTATTGTTTTCTCTTTCTTCCTCTCCTTGGCTTTCTTCTTTCCCCTCTTGTCTCTTTGAAGTGAAAGAAGAGGTGAGTCATGAGAAGGTGAGTCATGAAGAGACTAGTGGAGGTAGATTGCATGTCGGCTGAACTCGAGCTTTAGAACGCACAAAAAATGCAGGAAATGCGCAGTTTGAAAAGAAATGATTCAAGTATCTTTTTAATTTTGACCTTTGTGTCTATTTTTGCGTATATATGTGTATCTAAGTTTACATAAACGCGCTTATAGACGCCGATTTAGACGCGCAGATAGACACACATTTGGACGCGTAGTTAGACGCAGGTATAGATGGGCATTTAGCGCGCTTGCATTTTTATCATAAGTTTTTGTATTTAAGATAAGTTTTGATAGTAAGTTCTTATCATAATTTTTATGTATTTAGGATAAGTTTTGTGTATTTAAAATTGAGATCTTAGAATAATTAATACACCTTGAAGTTTTTATGTAAACATATTAATAGCAAATTTGATGTTGTCATGAATTAGGTTTAATCATGTCGTCGTCATCACCTAGTGCGGTGCATGCTGATGAGTCAACGAGCACATCCTTAAGTGAGGATGAAACATTACGTCTTCATAATCGAGATGCATGGCTACGATGAAAATTAAATGCATGTGTGATCGTTGTCGAGGGTGTGCTTTTCGAGTACGTTGAGTAGCAATGTCACACCTCAACATGTATAGATCAACGTACATGTAACTCCCTTTTGTGGTTGAGCACGATGCGATGCCACATCCTCAGATGCTCCCTCCCAAGTGTCGAGAGGCTGCAAAATGTCAACGCGAGGAGGCAGAGTCTTCAAGAAGAGTGGAGACTGACGACCATGATAGTAGGCCTCATGAAATGCCCCATCAAGTTGTAGAGGATGAGATTTTGGACAACATGATACACGATCTATTTTCGCAACCGGTTCGGGGAGAAGGTCACTCTACAAAGCCAGATGACCCACTATACATAGCATCATCTACTCCGTTGTATGAAGATTGTACGTACTCCGTTCTTCGTGCGTCCCTCGAGATACTTAACTTGCAAACAATTTATGGATGGAGTAATGTTAGTTTGAATGCGTTATTGAAGTAGATATCAATTCAGTTTGGCTTATGAATCATAATATTAATTGTTCTATTTTGAAATCAAACACAAATATATGTTGGTGGTTTTTTAACTCAATTTTAAAAATATATGTAGGTTATTATCACAAATGCTTTCAAAAGGAAACAAATTGCCAACTAAGAGAGAGCAAGCAAGATATTACTTGACATCTCTAGGAGGCCTCGATTATGTCAAGATCCATGCATGTGTCAATGATTGTGTCTTATTTCGTGGGATTCATGAGTTCGCACGAGAGTGTCCTATTTGTGGTGAATCAAGATACGAAGTGGATATGAAGTCAATGGATGTGCCTCGTAAGATTTTACGACATTTTCTGATTGCCAACATTGAATGCCATGAATGGCTTTAATCAGAGTCTCTTTTTTTATACATATCCCTAAATATGGAGCCTCAACCCAATACTACTCGAGCTTTCATATATATAAAACCTATTCCATTCTTCACAAGCCTCTTAAATCACTAAAATTTGTACATACTTCATCCTGTGATTTTATAAATTGCATCTATATCTTCTACTACGATTATGAGCAAAATTGGCAAGCCAATGAGCTTGGTGATAATTTACCTTGGACCCAATTCACTTCACCCTTTTGCTCCTCTAGGGAAAGTTGTAAGGACGTTTTTGGAGGATCTCTAAGGATCCAAGGATGAGAAAATATGATACTTATTAAACACAAAGGAATGAACAAACTAGTTTTTTATGCTAAGATAGTTGGGATTCTAGGAAGATATTAGTATGTAGGATGCTTTGTTTGCATTGCCCTTTAGGGCATATGCTTATATAATGGTACAATCACAAGGTGGTACATGTGCCAGAAACATTACCCATTGTTAACTTTAGTTAACTTGTCCACTTAGCCTTGAAATTGGTGGACATCTTGATTTTTGAGAAAGAAGAGTTTGGTTTTTAGAAAGTAAAGAAAATTTGTATTCTCTCTCTCTCTCTCTCGTATAGAAAAAGGGCAATGCTCAAGTATACAATAGTCTGTCCTTGTTTTTTCTTAAGATAGTATGTTTAAAAAGTTTTAATTGATTAGCACAATTTTTACTTGGCATCATGATAATTATGATTCAAGATTAAAACTTTGATTTTGATGCAAGATCTAAGGGTTTGAGATTTTCAACCTTTGTCCATTAAGCCTTAGTCCTTTTGAGAGCTTAAGCATTGGGCTACATATCTAAGGAGATATGCTTTCATTCTTGGCCAATAGTAGGTTTTTCTAACCACATTCAAGGTTTTGGTATAACCTGGGTGTCCATCTATGGGGCTCTCATGATCTTCCCATAAAATTTTCTTCTTGCGCTCTTAAATTTTGGGTACATAAAGCCTCTACTGATAATAAAACAACTCCTTTTGTAAGACATATTTCTTGAACTTGGCCTTCTCTTTTAGGGCATGATCCTTTTCTAGAAAGATAACCATATTCACTTCTAGGTAAACGGATCTTTGGGCTCTTCAATAGCCATTACCCCAAAAATGGGATTACAAAGTATTGAGATGAGGCTTATAAGACGCTCTTGCCTTGTAAGGTCCTCAATTACTAGAGCGTTCAGGGAGGCTTTCCAAACTAAGAACATTAGCCACCTCATTCTCTTTAGAAGGGTGTTATCGGATCTTGAGGAAAAAGTCTTACATTTTTTAGCAGCCTTCTTTGCCTCATATTGAGATCTGATTGAATGAAGATCCATTTTAGGCTTTTGTGATCAATAATGAGGGTGAAATTTGTTGAGAAATAACAAATGATGTATGCTCGAGGACGAGATGTTCTGAATCCCATATGCACAGTGAGGATAGTGGAGAAAGTGGAAAGCTATAAAGACATGTACTTGGTTCACTTTTTAATGCGATGCTATTGTACTTTGTACTCTGTAAATCTATCCACTCAAGGTTGTGTTTATGAGTCCAAGCTAATCTATCTTGAAACCTAGTTCACTTAAGTGAAAGTCTGTGTCTAGTGATCAGTCTTCATGTCTCTTACTTATGAGTCCAAGCCTCCATAGCTAAATTGTGTTCAAGATCCATGTTTCTCAACATGGTATCAGAGCCATGGTGTGCTCATTTTAGCTCTTCCCCCTTCTTTTCAAGCTTCTCGTAGCTCATGTCGAGCTTAGGACAAGTGGTTGAGTTCATCTTCTACTTTATTTTCACACACCTCTTCTTGGCCACCATGGTCAGACTACACATATCTTGAATGGAGCACTTAGATCTCATCAAACATACGATTTCAGCTCAAGGTGTCTCCTAAGAAGCACTTTGTTTGCTCCTAGCGCAACTCCCTATCACATCAAAGTGTGATATTCTCCACCATGGAGTCCGACATTAAGAAAAATCAACATCGATGTCTCTATTGTGCCCTGTTACGGTCGTATTGGCTACGTGATGTGTGGAGGTTGCGATTCATCTTGCCTATACGTGGCTTTCAAATCCTATACTATAGGCTATTCTCCATCCAATTCTTGGCCTGAATGGTTGCACCTAGCTCCAGATACAAGAAAAAAATAGGGCTGTCTGAAACCCTAAATAGTGGAATCCATAGCCATGAACTTAAAAAACTTGGCAACCTTGTCTTTTCTCACTACCATCACCAATAGTGACCTTGATCACTCTGACATTATCTCTTAAGCCTACTGCAGATCTAGAAGTATCCAAGAAAGTTTCAATATTACCTAGCAACTTTGAGTCAAATATCAAGATCTTCAAGACATAGTACCTATTGATACTCAAATAGTGCTTCTTGGCACTTGAGTTTTTCAACTTACTCAAAAGTAACTCACCTTCTGATTCCTATTTCGAAGAATATTCTCATTGTGTAATGATTTAAAGTCACAATGATCAAATCCCTTGTAGAAGGATAGACACTCCTCCAAAATTCTCGTGGTAAGACCTCCTTCTAAAATGACTGAACCGGAGTTCATAGAAAAGTTTAATGGTGAAGGCTTTCATGCGTGGAAGGAGAAAACCATGTACCATCTCCTAAGGAAAGAGCTCTGGGATCTCTTTGAGGAAAATGATGGAGACGACAAGGAAGAAGATGCTATAGAAGACCAACCTAAAACAAAGGCATGGAAGAAGATGAACAACAAAGCTCTAGGTATTACTTCCTACGATTTATCCCATGATGTATTAAATCATATTTCTAGCATCAGGGATGTAAAGAAGGCATGGGAAGAACTTGACAGGATCTTTGGTACAGAAGCAAAGAACTCAAAAGTGAAATTACTCATGCACTTTTATAAGTTGGATGTTAAAGAGAGTTCATCTATGACTAAACACATCAATAAGTTGAAGAGCATTAAAATTCAGCTAGCAAATAGCACTGCTACTTGCCAGTGTAAATCATGAACCATATGAAAACCTTGTTTCAACACTAAGTAATGTTTCTGGTCTCTCACTTAAAGATATTGAGCACTCTCTTCTTGATGAAGAGAACAAACAGAAGAGCAAGAATGCAAAAGATGGTATTCCATCATCTAGGGAAAATCTCTTATACACCAAAGGAGCTGCTAGACCCAAAGGAAGAGGTTGAGGATTCAACACGGATAACAAAATTCGGATGACATGTCATTATTGAGGTAAGCTTGGCCATATTTCTAGTGAATGTTTTCACAAGAAAAGAGCACAACAGATGCAGAATGACCACCACCAAAGTCAATTCATGAATGAAGAAGAAGAAGAAGAAGAAGAAGATGCTTCTGCTACCATCAACAATTCTGACAGATTGTTCTAAGGAATTTGTTCCCATAGTGGATTTGCTTTGTGAAAACCTTGCGAAACATGTAAAGTCTCAAGATTTAACTTGACTAGGCTACCTATGAGCTAGTCTCTCGGGCCATGTTATCATGTAGGGGGGGAAAAGCCAACAAGTGTAGGGACTCATCATTTGACGAGGGGTGTTGAGAAATAACAAAATATGTATGCTCCAAGAAGAGATATCCTGAATCCCATATGTACAATGAGGATAGTGGAGAAGCTGGAAAGCTATAAAGACATGTACTTGGTTCTCTTTTCAATGCAATGCTGCTATACTTTATCCAAAGAGTCTGTAACTCTATCCACTCAAGATTGTGTTTATGAGTCCAAGCTAATATATCTTGGAACCTAATTCACTTGAGGGAAAGTCTATGTATAGTCACCAGTCTTCACGTCTCTTGCTTATGAGTTTAAGCTTCCATAGCTAAACTATGTTCAAGATCCATGTTTCTCAACAAATTTGTGAACAAATAGATAATGATGTCAAAATTTGAGAGCATGAATAATTTTGCTAAAAGCTCTAGATCATGTAGAGCATATTTTTTATCATAAGATTTGAGTTTTTGAGAGAAATAGGAAATGGATTGGCCGTCTTAGGAAAGCAGATAGCCCACTTTAATAATACTAGCATTAGTGGCAACTTCAAATTCTTGAGGGAAGTTAAAGAGATTTTTACTAGATATAGGTGCACATTTAGGTTATCAGAAACCTTTCGTGCCATTTTATTAACACTAAGAAACGGTTGGCTACCAACCCAACCTTATGAGTATTTAGACTATAATAGTTTCAATGAATAGTTGTCTTAATCCCATTACAACTCTCCTTACGTACCTGGACCCAACTTTTTGTAATAATGTCTTCTTTAGACTAGAAGTAGGACAACGACGATACACTAGAAGGAGACATTGGCATGCTATTGAGTTGCATCTTTAGTTTTTCAAAGCTCTCCTACTCTATAGGAGTCCATATTATATTTGTTTGTTTCTTCACAAGTTTGATCAAAGAAGTAGCGATAAGATGCATTTGCTTTGCTTTTCATAAAGCTTATTTACCCTCAAGATTTTGAGGATGATTTGGGGGTTGTTTTGATGGTTTTCTTCTTCTTTAGAATAGAATAGGATATCATCAAATAATACATGGATAAATTCATCGAGATACAGTTTGAAAATGTCGTGAATTAATCTCTTGAAAGTAGCCAGCACATTAGTGAGATCGAAAGGCCGTTACAATTAATTCAAAATGGTCAAATCTAATGTTAAAAAGTAGTATTTGAATAATCATCTTCCTTAATTCAGATTTGATAGTAGCATGACCTTTTTAAAAAAAATTGAAAACAAAATTTTCCCTTGAAGTCTATCACAAGTAATTCATCAATCCATGGAATGGGGTACTTTCTTTTTATGGTTACTTGATTTAATCTAGTGAGAGAGATTAATTTAAACCAATTAGTATGATTGGACTCAACTCTATTGTGAAGGTGATTCTTTAAGAAACAAAAAGGATTGAATTGAAGATTTTGATGCTCACTTTATGAAGACTATATGTGAAGGACCATCAAGAAGATATCTGGCTACCCAGAAGACTTTATGAAGATGATGCAAGCTATTAGATGTAAGAGAGGGGGATTTAATAATGAGAAAATACTAGCTACACTGGCTAGTATATAAGGTGCTAGGGACTTGATTTTTCACCATCAGATCTAATACAAGTCTCCTTTCATCTTGATCTCTTTCTCCAAGCTCTCATGGCTTCTTTCTCTCTCTTTCTGTCTTTCTCTCTCTTTTTCTAGTCTTTTTCTCTCCTCATAACTCTCTTTCTCTCTCTTCTTGCAATCTCTCTCTTTCTTCTGCACCCTCTCTCTCCTCTCCTTCTCCCTCTCATGTCTCCTTCATTACAAGTGGTATCAGAGCTCTAGTTCTAATCCATTTAGTTACTTTACATGCTCAGTTACCATCCTTTTCAGTTTAAAAATCCAAGAAGCCTTAGGTACACAGTGGACATGCACAAAAATGGAGAAGCACTGAAGAGCCACAGGTCAAGGACCAAGAGGACAGCAGTGAGGAGAATTAATAGAGTCCTTGGACCAAGATTGGAGGCTTGAACACCACATTTAGCACGTCGTGGGTCATTCTGGGCGAAATTTGAAGGTAAATTTTTAGAAAGAGTGGTCACAAGAGGTAGGGAAGAGTTAGTCTTGGTTACTTTTCATATGCAGTCTTCTCTCTCCTCATTCTCAAGCTTCTGGAAAGCTCCCACGGAGGAGAAACACCATGGATCTTCTCAACCTCAGCCCCAGTGATCTTCATCACTCTTCATGAGCCTCACAGGGATCAAAGACATCAGTTCAAGCTATCCAGGGACTGGTTTGACCCTCTCTTTCTCTCTAGGAAGTAGCCCGTAATTTTGGATGCAAATTTCGGGCTGCATCCTGGTCAAAACCAGCCAGCAGACCAGGCCTCTTCCTCATCCTAGCCTTCTTCCCCATCATCTGATAGTTCATTCCAGCAAGATTGAAGCCTCCTTTTCATCCTCTTCAACATCCTTTAGCCTATGAAACCCTGATAGGTGCAAGCCATGGATAGCCATGGATTCTCCTTTAGTATTCATTGATTCTTGAGGGCTTTTGTCTTCCTAGGTCCCAGGGACATGTACCTATAGGAATCCTTGAAGAAGCAAGCATCAAGAGGCCCATACTTGAAGATGGAGGCAAGATTGTAAGCTAGACATTTGGGGAAGCCATAGCCATTGACCACGACCTTCAATTTCTTCAAGTTCCCTTCAATATTGGGTCTCGGGGCTTCAAGATTGGACTCTTTACCATCAATAGAGCTTAGTTACTCAATGGGAAGATCTATGGAGCATGGGAACGCATTATGGGGTGAGATTTTGGGGCATTCTTCTTCTATGATCTTCAAGGCATGCTGAGAACTAATGGAATTCAACCTTTCATTTTCCCATTGAAGAATCAAGCTTGAAGACTCAATTTTTGGCTGAAGTTGTCATCATGGAGCTAATGGGAGCATTGGAGACCGATCATGGGGACATTGGCCCCACTGATTCTTAGCCGTATTTGCCAATCTAAGAGGTAATTGACTCTTGAGTTATCTTCTAGTTTCATCCTCTTGTTGAGCCTAAAAAGCCTATTGTTGGAAGTTTCAAGTAGTAAATCATGCATTTTCTTCCAGATTTCAATGCTTACATGCTACCAATTTAATTTATGTTCTCTCTTAGTCTTCCTTGCATTCACGATGATCCATTCCATGCTAAAAATTCCCACTATTATTTACTGATTGCTGCACCCTAACCTTTTGACTTGTGATGATTGCTTGAGCGAATATTAATCCTTGAAATCCATTGTAAATGAGGTGAGTTAGCAGTGAGTCACTACTTGGTAAGCCCTCTCCTTATTCCCAATTTAATTCCATGCATCTCATGAAAAGAATTACTTCCAAGCCACCCTGCATAGCATGTTGATTGCTTAAATAATAAATGTCTGCCATGTATACTCCGGGTGAGGAAAAAGCACGATGCCAGGTGAGGTGGCAAGACAAAAGATGTAACGTGTCCACTTGTATCTTCAGGACACGTCTTAGCAGTCCATCAAAAAGGATGTCTAGAAAGCTCTACCCGGCACTCCCATGGAATGTTATGGGGTTTGCGATCTAGGGCTTCCCATGTCTGCCACATAGCGGAAGTATTCCGGCCGTTCCCACTTAGGATTCGACCTGAATTAGGGTTTTCCTTATTGGTCATTTCCTAAAGGGAACTAGCGTCGGACCCAAGCGAACTACTTTATGCAGAAACGCCAGGTCGGAAGCGGATTCATGCTACACTTCGTTCAAAGAAAATGGGAAACGAGAGGGATGCAAGGCTCAACCTCTTTGGCATAAGGCATAGTCCCATTCAACTCCCCTAAAACGACGTAAATCGGTATCAATCATAACTCTAGGTCAATGCTTTTTTTGTTCGTGTTCTTTGTCGATCTTCCTGCTATCCATCATGATTTGAGAAAAGTTCTCGGCCAATCAGGACCACCCATCCGTAGGACGAACCTACGGCCACATCCATCGCACTTTCCTCGGGTTGTTTTAATTATCTAATTACCTAACACATCTAGTTGGACATGTATCAATCAGCTTCTTTAATTAGCCCGTTAGGCACTAGTTCTTTCACGTAATCATATCACTTGACATAGAAAGACAATGTCAAACAAGTTCCTTAGTAATAGGTTATCATATTTATCTTTGAAATACAAAAGTCCAGCCCGTAGGCCTATACACAATCTTCCCGAAGGCTATCCAGCAATCCACAAGGATCACTAATCCAAGATTTCGCATGTAGACTAGTATGCGGGCCTCGAGATCCAATCCCGAGTCACATTAGCCTCTTGTGTAGGGCCCCGAAGGCAAGGGATTTATGGCCAGAGCCCCCCTAGCACCCAAGCATCCTCCTGCTCCAAGTAGCACTCAATGGAGAGACCTCTCGTGGCGGGTTTGGTCCACTTTCCCGGTGCGATTAACAACCCCCTTGGTTAGGGTCAAGCAGGCAGTTGGCGGTAACTGAAGCTGCCTCTCCCTTCAGGCCTTCAACCTGAAGTATAGATATCCATTTATCTTTTAATTCATTGGTCTAAACAAAGCTAAACAGTGCTCTAAAATCTGTAGCAAGCACAAATATTTCCATTGGTTGTTTTTGTTGGCAAACTGCTAAGGAATGAATCATTCCTTTCGAATGCGTCTAGCACTCGATCTGGGATGACTTGCAACTTGACAAGATCACCTATATCCTGGGTTAGGGCGTACCCTATTAACCCGACTTGGCAAAACCTTAAATTCATAGGTTGTTTCAGTTTATCGGTTGGTCTTTAGCTTCGAATCATTCTTTTTTACTCAAGAAAGATACTAAATTAGGATGATTATTCATCCTCTTGCAAGATAACTTGCGTAAGGACTTGCAAAGCTCATTGCGAGAATTTGGCCATTCCCTTGTGATCCAATCACAAGATCATATGACTCCGCACTTGCTGCGCAAGTGTCGCATCGAACTATGAGACTTATTCTACTCAATGAACGGAGTCACGAAACAATCTGTTCCTGATTACATTAGACTGACGTGATAGTCCTAGAGTCCCAAGTTCCATCTCGTACGATTCTTAGGGACGAACCCTAGTTCATTTTCCAATATGTTTCACTATCACTACATTCCGTGAATGTAGGCAAGTGTTTAAGGTATAGGAGTTTCAGTTTTAGCAATACGTACGATTAGGTCACGTATTAATTCCTAGTGAATTTCTTGGAATTTAACTCATTCTAGATGAGTACTCCGGATGTTAGATATTTAGGTTTGTGCCAATTTGTTTTAACTCTTGAAGATGGTTACGTTAACATTTCACAAACGCATGACTCGTTGTCTACACGTAAATTGATTTTTTTCAACTTACCTTATCGATTAAGGTCAGGCATAGGTTAGGTTAATTCTACTAATCTTCCTATAACTTGCGAACAAAATTCATGCTAAACAAGCAACCTTCTCCTTGATAATTTATGCAATTGACAAATGATAATTTCCTAGTGTTATGCATCGTAAGAATCGTTTCATGCCTTGCACTTTCCTAAGGATTCCTAGCAGTTCCCATGATGATTCATTGCGAAGAGGATATGGGTTAATAATGCGATATGGAGTTTATACTTCCATGTTTAAACGAAGTATACTATTTTAATTCCATTTTATAACAATGAACATTAATCTAATTTTAATTCATTGTAAAGTATAAAGCTATTTACTAGAAATGCATATCAATCTTTTCTAAAGCATTTAAGATGCAAAATGCATCCTTATATCCAACAATTATCCTCACACGATTATAACAATACCAAATAAAAATTAGGAATGAAAACCTGGACTTAGGGTGAGATGTCACTTGGATCCCAGGAGACGACCCTCCCGCGGCTGCGCCTTGGACTTTCTTAGGAGGCATCGCAATTGTAGTCTTTCTGTCGTGGAAGAAGCTTTACAATTCCTATTTGAAATTCCACTGTGGCTTCCTTTTGCAATAACTTGCATCGTCCATCGAAAGCAGTTTTAGAAGGCTTCCTCCTTGAAGTAGGGAATTCAAAAGGGGGTGTTTCAAAATCTTTCACGACTAAGACCCATTGAAGCCATGGGAAAGGCTTAATGGCCTTTGTAAAGACTTGCACGAACGGGGAATAAAAGGTGTGGAATCCCTTACGAGGGCTTTTGAGTTGGAGAGGAAGGTGTCAAACGACACTCAACATTCTCCTTTCTTTTACGTGTGGGGAAAGAAAAACAAGATATGGGAGAGCTAGATGGGTTATTTTTGCATTGCCTAAGGGGGCCCTTAACGAGATTTAAGATCCGGGAAGGAAGGGACTTTAAGGTAACATCTTTTGGTGGAAAAAGGACTTTACAAAGCTTCAAGGGGAAAATTGAGGGGGGAAGGAAAAAAAAGGCTAAGGGGGGGCCCTTAGCGGGGGAAATTCTAGGGAAAAAAGGGGTAGCCTTAAAGGCAATGGAAAAGGGGGCCTAAGGGGGATTTTTTAAAAAACACGGGGCGGGGGGGGGGGGGAGAAAGGCCCTTTAGGGGTAACCTTTTATGGGGGAAAAGACCCTAAGGGAGCCTTAGAGAGGAATTTTTAAGGGGGTAAACAAGAGGGTATAGAAAGGGCCTAAAAAAGCCCTAAGGGGGAAACTCCAAGGGGGGAAAAAGTAGCCTTAAAGGCTTTAGAAAAGGGGCCTAAGGCCCTTAGGAAAAAAAATTGGGGGGGGAAGTAATCCCAAGCCCACAGGAAGGGGGGCTTAGGAGAGGTTTTTGAGACACGGGGGGAGGTAAGTAAACCTTTAAGGTCAACTTTTATTGGGGGGAAAGGGGGCCTATGAAGCCCCTTAGAAGCTTCCCCCCAAGAAGCTTCTAAGATTCTGAGCCACGTGGGGGGGGGGAACACAACGCCGAATGCCAGGATGGCGTCGCCCTCTACTGTCACAGTCCGTGCCCCCAGCCGTCAAACGCCGCCGATCCTCTTCTCCACTCACAACAGCAGTAGGGAATCACCGACCCTGATCTCTCTCTCCCTTCATGATGCTACAGAGCCTCTTCTCCTATGGCATTAACGCCAGCCTGCCATGGTTTATATAGGGGGAGGGGAGGGGGATCCTCCCTCCCTTGCGTGTCGTCACGCATGGCTACAAGCATTGGCAAGCTCCAGTAAACGAGCTTGCCCACCTTACTAATCCCCTCTTGCTCTAGTTCGATAGTCAGCTGGAGGAGAGGGAAAATTTAAAAAAATTGCCTTTATCTAAAGGATAATTCCATTATCTCCTAATGGCCAGTTTACGTGAGCCTAAAGCCATCGGAATATTACATTCTCTCCCCTTCGAGAAATTGAGATGTCCTTATCTCGAGATAAACTGGGGATATTGATGGTTGAGAGTACCTTCATCTATCGAAGTGGCATCCTCTTCGGGATACTCTTTCCACTGGACGAGGCATTCTCTCAAGGTTCTGGATCTCAATTGTCTCTCCCTAACATCTAAGATCCTGTCAGGCCTTAGTTCAAGGACTCCTTGACTAGGCATTACAATTTGTTGGTCATCAAGTATATGGTTAGGATTAGGTACATACTTCTTCAATAGGCTAATATGGAATATATTGTGAACCTTTAGGTTCTCAGGGAGTTGCAGTTTATAAGCATTAGGTCCTAGGCATTTGAGGATCTTGTACGGTCCACAATACCTTGGACTTAGCTTCTTGCAATCTCCTAAGGATAGGGAACTCTTCTTTGGGCGTATGCAAATGAAGACCATGTCTCCTTCTTCGAAGACTCTATCTTGATGCTTCAAATCTACCTAGGCCTTCTGTCTATCCTTGGTGGCTTGGATGTCCTGTCTTATTGACTTTATTTGGTCATCCATCTCTTCCAACATCTGCCTTGAAGCTTCAACCCTCAAGGTTGGATCTGAGAAGTTTAGGGGACTTCGACAGTCATGACCATACAATGCTTGGAAAGGGGTCATCTGAATGCTTTGTTGGTAAGAAGCATTGTAGGCAAGTTCAACCAAAGGCAAGTATTGAATCCACCTCTTTGGCTCCCGACAGCAGTATGCCCTAAGTATATCCTCGATGACTTGATTTACTCGCTCTGTTTGGCCATCCGTTTGGGGATGGTAAGTGGTGCTAAAGTAGAGTTGAGTCCCAATGGCTTCAAAGATATCTCTCCAGAAGTGTGATGTGAAGAGAGAATCACGATCACTAATGATTCTTCTGGGTAACCCATGTAGCTTGAATATCTCCTTGATAAACAATCTTGCAATATCTGAGGCTTTATAGTTTATTTTTACTGGAATAAGGTGTGCAACCTAAGTAAGCATGTCAACCACAACCATGATGGAGTTGTATCCTCCCTGGACTTGGGGTAGGCCTACAACAAAATCCATATTGATGAATTTCCATTTCATTTGGGGAATGTCAAGCGGTTGCAGCTTCCCTGGCATCTTGACATGTTCGGCTTTGATACGTTGACAAGACAAACACTTGAAGACATATTTGAGAACGTCACCTTTGAGCCTCTCCCAATGGTAGCTCTTCTTAACTGCATTGAGAGTCTTGGCATAGCAAGGATGTCCTACAAAAGGGGAATCATGAGCTTCCCACAATATCTTCTGCTTAAGTGGCTGGCTTGCTGGTATACACAGCCTTCTTCTATAGTAGACAAGTCCACTATTGATAGAAAATTCATGATACTTAGCCTGTAGCTTTTGATTCTGATCCCTGATAGAGATCTCCCTGAGCATTGTTTGGTAGGCAGGATTATGGCATGCATCCTCTCTAGCTAACTCAAGTATTGGGTTGTTTGGCATAGATACTTTTGTAGCTAGAGATCTGGCTGTTGATGGATTCTGCAAGATTAGGGAATTAAGGAATGCCTTGCGACTAAGTGCATCGGCAACTACATTCTCTTTTCCTAGTCGGTACTTGATTTCAAAGTCATACTTCTCCAACACTTCAATCCACCGACATTGCCTCATGTTGAGCTCATTCTGGGTAAAGATCCATTTGAGACTCTTATGGTCAATTACTAGAGTAAACTTGTTACCCAATAGATAGTGTCTCCAAAGATTTAGAGCATGGATGACAGCTAGCAATTCCAGATAATGCGTAGCATAATTCTTCTCATGACTCTTCAATTTCCTTGAAGAGTATGCTACAGTATGACCTTCCTGCATGAGCACACATCCCAAGGCAAGTATGCTAGCATCAATTACTACCTCGAACTCTTTATTGAGGTCTGGAAGTTTTAGAATAGGTGCTAATACCAAACTTTTCTTCAATCTGTTGAAGCTATTTTGTTCGGGAGTTGACCATGCAATGGAAGTTTGCTTCTTCAGTAAGTCCGTCAGAGGTGCTGCAATCAAAGCATAGTTTTTTATCAAGACCCTATACCATCCTGTCAATCCAAGAAAGCTGTGTATTTCTTTGGCAGATGTTGGTACTAGCCATTCTAGCACATCTCTGACCTTGGCTGGGTCCACTGAGATTCCTTCTGTTGATACTATGAATCCTAGATATTCAATCTAACGTTTGAAGAAGGCACACTTCTTCATCTTAGCATACAGCTTATGTGACCTCATTGTTTCAAGGACAATCCGAAGTTGGGATTCATGATCTTCCTCCTATTTGGAATAGATTAAAGTGTCGTCGAAGAAGACAAGCACGAAATCATCAAGATACAACCTAAAGATATCCTGCATTAACCTGTTGAAGGTGGCAGGGGCATTCGTAAGCCCAAATGACATAACTAGGAATTCAAAGTGCCCATATCTTGTGTTGAAGGCCGTCTTGGGGATATCTTCTTCCTTGATCCTTATTTGATAGTAACCCGACCTGAGATCAATCTTGGAGAAGATCTTTGCACCCTGAAGGCGATCAAGAAGCTCATCAATTCTAGGAATAGGGTACTTGTTCTTGACCCTTGATTGATTCAATCCTCGATAATCAATACATAGTCGAAGTGTTCCATCTTTCTTTTTCTGGAATAGTACTGGAGCTCCCCATGGTAAATTGCTAGGACACATGTAGCCCTGATCTAGCAACTGCTTGAGTTGTTCCTTCAGCTCAATTGCTTCTGGTATGGACATTCTATAAGGTCTCTTTGCAATTGGCGCAGCTCCTGGTACTAACTTAATCTCATGATCCAGTTCTCTTTGAGGCGGGAGTTCTGTCAACTCTTCACGGAATACATCCGCGTATTCCTTTAGCCAAGAAGGTCCTTCACTAGACTGTTGCTTCTGATCTAACTTGTTGAGTTTGATCAAGTAGTCAGGTAATCCTTTTCTGACTCCTTTTATGATCCGAGATACTTTGGCCAATTGGATTTTTGGCACTCCAGCCTCACCTTGAGTTGTGACTAATTCATTTTCAAAGTTTCGAAAGGAAACTTGACCCTTTCCATAGTGAATGTGGGTATCATTAGGCTTAAGCCAATCCATTTCGAGTAGACACTCATGGATATCTAAATTCATAACTCTGAATTTGACCGAAGTCATTTTTCCTCCCATAAAGAATTCCTCCTTAGCATTTTTCTGGGTACAAGTAACCTCATGACCATTTGCAAATTCCACAAGCAAGGTAGATGCTTCTACTGTGGCTATTCCTAATCTTTTTGCACAAGCTGGTGAGATAAAGGAATGTGTATTGCCACAATCAATCAAGGTCTTGAAACTTTTACCTTGATAGTCCGATGGTGTCTGAATCACCGAGAACTGGTGATTCATCCCTTTCTTGTGTAGAGTGGCATGGACTGTTGCCCTTTCAAACTCTACTTCCATGGTTGGATTTTCTTCTTCTTCTTTTTCGCACATTTGCCGATTGGCAATGCAGGCGGTTCTTCCTCTGCCTCAGGTAGCGGCTCCTTGTTCCTTGGAAAGGTGCTTGGCGATGTCCTCCACCAAGCTTGGGACTTTGCCTCTTGAAGTGACCGGGTTTGTTGCAGTGGAAACAATGGAGGTTTCGGCCATTGCTTTGAGTAGGAACAAAGTTGTTGACGTTATTAGTCCTTGCTTTCTTTCTTTGTCCCTGATTATGACCTTGAACTCTCTTCATTTGAGGTCTGAATGCTCCTCTGTTCGGGTCATTATAAGACCAAGTTTTGTTACCCCTTGGTCTAGCCTGCACCTCCTGAATTATAGGCGCAGCTTGAATGAGAGCGTCCTGAAGATCTGACGGACGCATAGATTCGAGAGTGGTATTTATTGGTGGATTTAAATGAGCACAAAATTTGGACATTTGTTGTATCATGTCCATCTGTGGCGCATACTTTAAAAGTGAGACGAATTTAGAGTAGTATGTGTCAAGAGTGAGCCCCAGTTGTTTTAGCTCGTAGAACTCATTCATTTTTTGCGTGCAATATGCAAGTGGTAGGTATCTTCCTTGCACTTCTTTCTTCAGCTTCTCCCAGGTAATGGATCCCTCTGCAATCCCTTGATCCCTGCACCATTGCTTCCACTAGAGCCTGGCTTCGCTGGTGAGCTTCAGCTTGGCGAGCATAGCCTGATTGGCGATTGCAGTACTGGCTGCTTCAAAGTAATCCTCCATGGATTCAATCCAAATTTCAGTATCTGCTTGGACAGACCTGTCTCTCTCATCAAATTCGGGCGGCTTAATCTGCTTGAGAAGAAACTTCTTCTCCTGGATTACAACATTACTTGATGTAGGAGGCGAACTAGGATCCTGTACCTAGGGTTGTGCCTGGATAAAGGTTTCTTAACGTTATTATATGATAACCGTTATTGATTTATATTACATCTTCAGTTCCGATATCACCCAAGCAATCTAACCACTTAACTTTTTATCAATTCTCATGTTACATTTATCTACAGGAACTGTATTATAGTATGGTTTCGGGTCATGGATCTTCAAGAATCGGTAAGTCATTGGAAGTTCAGGGTATCCTTTCCATTAGAACCCATTCTTCTCATGGCGCCCCAACACTTTAAACCTCTCAGCGGGGATTACACGGGTTACTTCCTCATATACATATGAGTTCATCTCAACCCTCCGATCTTGAATATGTAAAGTTGAGTTTACCTGAGCTTCCACAAAAATGAACAGTTTCACGACTTTCAAGTCTTCCAACCACTTGATCCTTTTTAGGTTGGTTTGTAGGTAAGAAAACCGGTGGGTGGCTATATAGTAGATTCTTGAGGCACCCGTCCATCTTCGTTCCATGTACAAAGGTGATGGATTATAGATTTTCTCCAAGATGTTCATCATCTCAACCCTTTGTCGATAATTCGGAGAATGCATTGCATTCATAAACATGATTCGAAATACTAAGAACTTCTTCCATGCTTCATAGTTCTGCAAGATAGCATTGGAAGTAAGGAAATGTTTGGACAGCAACATTTTGCTTTACTTTATCTTATTAAGATTTCATAAAAATAATTCCGTTGTGGGTTGGATCTGATACCATGGCTCTGATACCAACTGTAACGTGTCCACTTGTATCTTCAAGACACATCTTAGCAGTCCATCGGAAAGGATGTCTAGAAAGCTCTGCCCAGCATTCCCATGGAATGTTACGGGGTTTTTGATCTAGGGCTTCCCGCGTCTGCCACATAGTGGAAGTATTTCGGCCGTTCCCACTTAGGATCGACCTGAATTAGGATTTTACTTATTGGTCATTTCCTAACAGCAACTAGCATCGGACCCAAGCGAACTACTTTACGCAGAAACGCCAGGTCCGAAGTGGATTCACACTGCACTTGGTTCAAGGAGAATGGGAAATGAGAGGGGTGCAAGGCTCAACCTCTTTGCCATAAGGCATAGTCCCATTCCGTTCCCCTAAAACAACGTAAATCAGGATCAATCATAACTCTAGGTCAACGCTTTTGTTGTTCATGTTCTTTGACGATCTTCCTGCTGTCCATCGTGATTTGAGAAAACCTAGACTTGGGGTGAGATGTCCACGTGGATGCCAGGAGACGACCCTCTCGCGGCTGCGCCTTGGACTTTCTTAGGAGGCATCGCAATTGTAGTCTTTCTGTCGTGGAAGCAGCTTTACAATTCCTTTTTGAAATTCCACTGTGGCTTCCTTTTGAAATAACTTGCATCGTCCGTCGAAAGCAGTTTTAGAAGGCTTCCTCCTTGAAGTAGGGAATTTGAAAGGGGATGTTTCAAAATCTTTCACGACTAAGACCCATTGAAGCCATGGGGAAGGCTTAATGGCCTTTGTAAAGACTCGCACGAATGGGGAATAAAAGGTGTGGAATCCCTTACGAGAGCTTTTGAGTGGAAAAGGAAGGTGTCAAACGACCCTCAACATTCTCCTTTCTTTTACGTGTGGGGAAAGAAAAACAAGGTATGGGAGAGCTAGATGGGTTATTTTTGCATGGCCTAAGGGGGCCCTTAACGGGCTTTAAGATCCGTGAAGGAAGAGACTTTAAGGTAACATTTTTTGGTGGAAAAAGGACTTTATAAAGCTTCAAGGGGAAAATTGAGGGGGGAAGGAAAAAAGAGGCTAAGGGGGGATCCTTAGCGGGGGAAATTCCAGGGAAAAAAGGGGTAGCCTTAAAGGCTATGGAAAAGGGGGGCCTAAGGGGGATTTTTTTAAAAACACGGGCGGGGGGGGGCGGAAGAAAGGCCCTTTAGGGGTAACCTTTTATGGGGGAAAAGGCCCTAAGGGAGCCTTAGAGAGGATTTTTTAAGGGGGTAAACAAGAGGGTATAGAAAGGGCCTGAAAAAGCCCTAAGGGGGAAACTCCAAGGGGGGAAAAAGTAGCCTTAAAGGCTATAGAAACAGGGCCTAAGGCCCTTAGGAAGAAAAATTGGGGGGGGAAGTAATCCCAAGCCCACAGGAAGGGGGGCTTAGGAGAGGTTTTTGAGACATGAGGGGAGGTAAGTAAGACCTTTAAGGTCAACTTTTATTGGGGGGGAAAAGGGGGCCTATGAAGCCCCTTAGAAGCTTCCCCCCAACAAGCTTCTAAGATTTTGAGACACGTGGGGGGGGAACACAATGCCAATTCGGCGGCAATTAGCGCCTCTTCTCCACTCACGGCAGCAACAACGAATCACCGACCCCGATCTCTCTCTCCCTTCACGATGCTATAGAGCCTCTTCTCCTATGGCATTAAGGCCAGCCTCCCATGGTTTATATAGGGGGAGGGGAGGGGGATCCTCCCTCCCTTGCATGTCGTCGCGCATGGCTACAAGCTTTGGCAAGCTCCAGCAAGGAGCTTGCCCACCTTACTAATCCCCTCTTCCTCCAGCTCGACAGTCCGTTGCAGGAGAGGGAAAATAAAAAAATTTGCCTTTATCTAAAGGATAATTACATTATCTCCTAATGCTCAATTCACATGAGCCTAAAGCCATCGGAATATTACAAAAGAGGGGTGACCCCCCCTTGCCATCAAAGACCTTGAAGGGTGCACAACCCGGCCCAGGGGGAACTTTGCCCACATCCTGGTGATCCGGAGCCCAAAGTTGCTTGGAGGTATAGGTACCCACTCGAAGAACTGAGATATTGAATTGGCGCTGATGTATGGA
This sequence comes from Lygodium microphyllum, assembly GCF_053477565.2. NCBI lineage: Eukaryota > Viridiplantae > Streptophyta > Polypodiopsida > Schizaeales > Lygodiaceae > Lygodium > Lygodium microphyllum. The sequence continues at coordinate 118,770,527 of NC_141143.1, forward strand.
TGTATTACTAGCCACAAATATATGGAAATTTTATTAAGTATGTATTTGCAAACATGGGAATACATATGCAGTCAATGGCAGTGAATGCAATGCTTGGGATGTATGAGAGATACCTATGCATGGAGAAATTGTGCTAATAGATGCTTATGACATGCTCAATTGTGGAATAAGGCTACAAATAGTGAAATTGGATGACTGGGAAATGCATTATGCCACGTGGGATGACCCTTCAGTCATGCATTGATAAGATAATCCATTGCAACCCCTTTCTTAACCCTCACAGGGTGCTGTAAGCAATTTGCTTGCATTTACAGAGATAAACCTACTCCCACAAATAGAGGTGCAGGTCTTGCAGAGTGGCCATAGGTCCTACTAAGGGCTTTGATCAGTTTTGGAACTCTATTTGGACTCCACAAGATAATTACAGGTCAAAACAGGTCTCCTATAGGTGTAGACTGGCTGCTGGACTGCACAGTACAACAGTACTTTTCCTATTACGAAATTTTTTGTATAAAATCTGGGAGTGCATGCTTATGATCAATTCAAAGAGGCATCCTTGGCTCCAGTTTGAACAAAAAATTAGGTCAATCAAAGCTTCCTAGCTCAAGTTACAGGCAGAAGACTGAGAGGTGGTATAACGGGACTGCACCTAACCATGGCAGGGAATAAGGGAAAAACTAAGGCAAATGATGACCTTCAGCAACAAATAAGGGATGCACATGCCCCGAGGGCTGAAACTAACCCTGAGGTGGAAGATAAAGATTATTCTCATTGCATGGATAGCCTTAGTGCACTCACTAATACCCTCAGTTCGCATGAGGCAAGGCATGCTAAGAGGCATAGAGAATTGATGGAAGGCATAGGTCAAATGAAGACCACTATGGACACCCTTGCTGCCGAGCTCACTAAGTGGATGGAATTTTAAATGAAATCGAAGGAACATGAGAATAGATCGGGTATGCATGTTGAACGAGTGATGGGCCCACTAGTGAATACAGCAAATATGAGCTCTCAAGGCATTTTGGGGAGAATGGACATCCCTAACATCACTTTTGAGCATGGAGAGCCTTCACATAGACACAAGGAGCCCATGAACAATGCAATGAGGGGAAATTTTCAGTCATCACAAGGGCCCATGCCATCTATACGAGCTCAGCCATCTTTTGGCAGAAATTTCTCTAACAATGGTTCATTTTTGGGTAGCCATATGGATCAGCCTCAGTTTGGATATGTGGGACAGCCACCTAATCATGAAAGAGAGCTGAGAGACAAGATTATCTTCTCAAAATTCAATGGTCAGTCGTCATCCCCAGATGAACTTGAAGAGTGGCTCTCCAAGCTTGAGGATTATTTTGACATATTGCCCCATAATGATGACCAAAAGATCCATTTTGCAACAATCCACTTAGAAGGATTTGCACATACATGGTGGAGGTACATTAAAAGAGAAAATCAGTAAGTGAACTCATGGGAAGCATTCAAGGCACTCATGGTGCCAGTATTTGTCTCACCGGTGGAGAAAGAAAAGCTTGCCCGCCAATGGTATAGCCTTGAGCAGCGTGGTCTTGCTGTTAGAGAGTACACAAATTAGTTTCTCAACCTTACTATGTATGATGAGTCGATTAGTGATGATGCCAAGTTACACAAGTATGTATATGGGCTGGATCTCCAAGTCTCCGCTGATGTTTCACAACCTTACCATGTATGTTGAGTCGATTAGTGATGATGCCAAGTTACACAAGTATGTATATGGGCTCGATCCCGAACTCTCCGTTGATGTTTCAGCTCAAAACCCATCGAATTTGTTCAAAGCTATTGAATTGGCTGAGAGATACTCTAGCAAGTATCACTGAGATGCTTCATTTCAGTATGGATAGTAGAGAGGGGCATCTTAGCCAGTATTTGGGTAGCAAAGAGGACACATGCAATCATATTCTGGACAACAAAGAGGTGTTGTAAGGCTGGGGCAGTTTGGGGCCAGTTATAGTGGTGGTAACATCCCATTCAGCACTCCAAAAATCCCCACATACCCTACTTTTAATGCCTCAAGACCACAAGGCAATTTAAGGACAACAAACAACCCAAGAATGGATAATAGGCAAGGGAACAACAGAAATAAAAATGCTTCGCCTTTGGTAGTCCAAGGTCCATTCCCATGGATTTGTATAAAGAAAGAAAGGAAAAAGGGCTTTGTTTCAAGTATGGCAAGAAGTATACAGTTGATCATGCCTCAAAATGTGCTTTTAGAAATGCTAAGGCACACGGGCTCATAGCATGTTGGTATTTGAGGACTCAGAGGAGGACCTTGAAGATACATATGCTTTTATGATGATTGCTGAAACAGATGAGCTAATGAAGAGTTTAAGGAGAGTTCTTTGACCTTGCTGAATCTTTTCCTTTTGACCTCGGTGGCCATTTATCATGGGGTATGGGCAGAAAGATCGAACCACATGCTGAAACACATGCTGCCACTGCTTATACCATATCAATGGATGCTTGGACAGGATCTAGAAGCCCTAATACATTGCATATTAAGGGCCAAATTCATGGAAAGGATGTGTTTATACTCGTGGACAGTGGTAGCACTCATAGTTTCATTAATAGAGCAGTCATGGACAGGTTGAAGTGTTTTTCCACTAATTTACAGTAGCCATTGAAGGTGCACATTGCCAATGGGGATGAAGAAATTAGCACACAAGTATGCCCTGCTGTTCATATTCAGCTTGATTTTGGACAGCAATTGGATTTAATTGCATTAGAAATGGGGCCTATAGATGTTGTCTTGGGTTGTGATTGGCTGAAAACTTAGGGCACAATAACCATGGAATTTTCATTGCTGTATATGGAGTTTGTCAGTGCAAGACAACTCATTCACTTGCAGGGAATTCAAAATGATAGTGAATTTCAGCTCATTACCAGCAAACAACTCAAGAAACAGTTCAAGAAACGGTCCCAAATCTTTGTATTGCAGTTAAATAAAGAAAATTTAGATCAGTCCACTAAAATAGTAAAGAATTCAGCATTGAAAACTCTTTTAGAAGAGTACAAGGACCTCTTCCAAGTACCTACAGCACTACCCCCTAATAGGGCGGTTGATCATCCCATAGATCTAGAGCCTCAGTAAAAGCCTGTGAACAAGCCACCTTACAGATTGTCTAGGTGCGAAAGAGAAGAAGTTGCCAAACAAGTTGGACATGGGATTCATTGAGCCCAGTTCTTCATTGTATACTTCCCCTGTGTTATTGGTCAAAAAGAAGGATGGATCTTTCAGGATGTGAATAGACTACAGGGATCTTAATAAGATCACCATGAAGAACAAGTATCCTATTCCTTGCATAGATGACTTGCTGGATGAGCTCAAGGGGGCTAAGTACTTTACGAACATAGATTTGAGGTCAGGCTATCACCAGATCTGCATGAGGGTAGGGGATGAGGTCAAAACAACATTTCGGACTGATCGGGGGCTTTATCATTTCTTGGTCATGCCTTTCAGGTTAACTAATGCACCAGATACCTTTCAAAGCTTAATAAACAAAATACTTCAGCCCTTTCTTTTCAGATTTGTATTGGTCTTCTTTGATGACATCCTCATCTATAGTAGATCACTAAAGGATCACCTTTGGCACATGAGGCAGGTGTTTGATGTATTGAGGCAATATAGGCTCTTTGCCAAGGAGACAAAATGTTCTTTCATATAGACGGAGGTGGAATACTTGGAGCACATCGTTAGTGAAGATGGAATTAGGGCTTATCCTAAGAAAGTGTAGTGTATTAAAGACTGGCCCACACCTATAAATACCACTTCACTTAGAGGATTTCTTGGTGTCTCATCATTCTATCGCAGATTCATTAGGCATTATGCCACTATTGCAGCTCCCTTGACGGATAGGCTTAAGAAAGAGGCCTTTTCCTAGGATGCCATAGCTGATAAGAGCTTTAATTAGCTCAAAGAATTGCTTACCTCGGCGCCCATCTTGGTTTGCCTAGATTTTTCGGAAGAATTCACCATTCAGTGTGATGCTAGTGGCAGAAGCATAGGGGCTGTATTGTTACAAGAGCATGGAGTTATAGCATTTGAGAGCCGTAAACTTGTTGAAAATGAGATGACCATGAATGTATATGACCAATAAATGCTGGCCATCCTTCATGCCATTAAGAAATGGCACCACTACTTGTATGGCAGCAGATTTCGGGTCAAGAGTGACCATAGGGTCCTCAAATACTTCCTCTCTTAATCTAATCTTACCCCCAAACAATGCAAATGGGTAGTTACATGTAATATTCCGCGTGGAGAAAATAAATCGGACTAATAGAAAAAATTTTATTCCCCCCCTTATCCCTCCAGCCGACTAACGAGTTGGAGGGGGAGGGGAATAGAAGGAGCTACTAAGCTCCTTGGTGGAGCCTTGGAGGGAGGGGGGACATGCGTGTCGACACGCAAGAAGCAAAGATCCCCCTCCCTCCACTATTTAAACAAGGGGGCCGCTGTACAGGAGAGGCTGGGGGCCGTGAGAGAAGAACCGAGCGCCGCCATAGCTCCGAGCTGAAGGAAGGGAGACGAATCACCACTGCCACGCCAACATCTCCCTCCATCACATCGCCATTGACTGCTGCAGTCTGTCCAGTCCCGCCGTTCTTGCTGAATTAGCTTTCCCTCCCCCACGTGGCCCTTCCAGAAGCTCCTTGGAAGGTTCCAAGGTGGGCTTCTTAAGCCCTTGTTCTCCCCCCCCCCTCCCGGGGTTTTAAATCCCCCCCTAAGCCCCTTGTTCCCCCCCCCCCCCCCGGGTTTTTAAACCCCCCGTAAGGCCTTGTTTCCCCCCCCCCTCCCGGTATAATCCCCCCCCCTAAGCCTTTTTTTTTCCCCTCCGGATTTTAATCTCTCCAAAGCCCTTATTACCCCTCGGGTTTAAATTTTCCCCCCTAAGCCCCCTTGTTTCCCCTCCCGGTTTTTAATTTTCCCCCCCTAAGCCCTTGCCCTTTTCCCCTCCGGATTTTTCTTTAAACTATTCAAGTCACACCCATAAGCCTACTTTGTCCTTAGGCTACCTTGTAGACTTCCATTTTCTTGCATAAATTCCTTCACTCACTTTTTAAATCCAAGTCATCATCATGGCCTCGTATGGTATCCCGTAAGGAAGAATATAGCCGTGAGATAAAAGATAGGGAGGAAAGCAGAGGGAGTGAAGGAGGAAGAGTGGGAAAAAGGTAAAAGATAAGGAAGGAGAAGATAGTGGAATTCCAAGAAGAAAAAGGAAAAGGGCTATCTCACATTCGAACTACGATGCCGCCGAAGAAAGTCCAAGGTGTAGCGGCGGGAGGGTCATCTCCCGATATCCATGTGGATATCTCCCCTCAAAGCCAGGTTTTTCTTCTTGGTGTTAATTCAGTTTTAAGTCAATCATGCAAAGGAAAATTGTTAAGAAAAGATATATTTGTTCGAGTTATTTTTAACGAAGGAGTTAGCTTATGAATGACAATGTATACAAATTAGCTTTCTTCAAATTGCATCAAGCATTATAAAATTATAGGCAAGATTAACCATTTACTATAGTAATATTTTCTAAAAGTGTAGAAATTATATCTTGCACCATTAGTCTTATTCCTTTCGCAACGAATCATGGTAAAATGGCTAAATTCATGAAAGGTTTCTTTCGACGCTCAAATTACTAGGGAGTTATCTCTGCTAGTTGCACATCTTAGCAAGGCAACTGTTGTTATTTGGCATGAGTTCATCTTTAAAGAAAACGGAAGTTAAATGTTAGGAATGAACAAGTATAAAAATTAGATATACGAACTCATTTGGAAAGAAAATGTAATGGGGAATTGTTGGATGACACTCTATTAACACTTTTCCCCTGCTATTTGAGGACTTGGGACTAATAAAGTGTGTATACACCAATTTCTCAGCTAGGCCTTTGTCCCAAGAAGTATCGTCGCTCTTTGTATCATCTTGGCATTATGCTATATGCCAAATTAAACTGTATTGATTGGGAAAGTTAATTGTCACAAGGATAGTAAAACCGTGACAAGACGAGTAAGATTATTTTCTAAAAGCTAACCGAACCAATCTTTCCAAAAGCTAACCGAACCAATCTAAACATAGAAACATTCATACCCTAAACACTTGACTACTTTCCTTACCGTAAGGACAATAATTTCATAAAGATAAGAAACTAGGAAACCCTAGGCCTGACATACGTCAGCTTAAGGAATCTAAACAGATTATTCCATCGCACGACTTGCGCAACATGTATGAAATCATTTTGTGATTGATTCACAAGGAGAAAAGGGAAAAACCCTCATCAAGGACAGCAGATCCTTACGCAAGCTATCTTGCAAAAAGACGTATTTTTGGGTATCCTTCTAAATAAGGAAAGTTGTAAACCAGAAACAAGCATAACTAAGGTACCTTAGGGTTAACCAAGTTGGGTATACCCTACACCCGAATATAAAGGATCTTGCCAAGTTACAAGACATCTTGAGAATGACTACTGATACACTCAAAAAGGAAATAACACTTCTTTAGCAGTTTGCCATACAACTGGGTTGATTAATGGAAATGTTTGTGCTTGCTAGAGATTCTAGGGCTCTGTTTGAATTATGAATAACAAATTAAACAAGTACCTATACTTCAAGTTAAAGGCCTAAAGGGAGAGGCAGCTTCAGTTACCCCCGACTGCATGCCTGACCCTAACCAAGGGGGTTGTTGACCATGCCGGGAACGTGGACCGAACCCGCCACGAGAGGTCTCTCCGTTGAGTTCTACTTGGAGCAAGAGGATGCTTCGGTGCCAGGGGGGGCTTTGGCCGTAAATCCCTCGCCTTCCGGGTCCTGCACAAGAGGCTAACGTGACTCGGGATTGGATCTCGAGGCCTGCATACTAGTTGACGGGCAGAAGCTTGGAATAGTGATCCCTGGAGATTACTGGTTAGCCTTTGGGCAGATTATGGACAAGCCTACGGGCGGAACTTCTTGTAATTCAAAGATAAAATGATGAGATGTTAAAAGAACTTGCTTGATATTGTTTTTATATGTCACGTGATAAGATTACGTGAAGGAACCAATGCTTAACAAGATTAATTAAAGAAGCTGATTGTTATATGTCAAATTAATGTGTTAGATAATTACATAACTAAAACAAACCGAGGAAAGTGTGGAGGATGGGCCAGGGTCCGTCCTACGGTTGGGTGGTCCCGGTTAGCTAGGAACTTTTCTCAAAAATCTCGAAGAACAGCGGAATGATCATCATCATCAAAAAGAATAACGAGAACGATGACCTAGAGTTACGTCTTACCCGATTTACGTTGTTTTAGGGGAACGGAATGGGACTATGCCTTATGGCAGAGAGGTTGAGCTTTGCATCCCTCTCGTTTTCCATTCTCCTTGAACCAAGTGCAGCGTGAATCCGCTTTGGGCCTGGCGTTTCTGCGTAAAGTAGTTCGCTCGGGTCTGACGCTAGTTGCTGTTAGCTAGTGACCCATTAGGAAAACCCTAATTCCGGTCGATCCTAAGTGGGAACGGCCAGGATACTTCCGCTACGTGGCAGACGCAGGAAAAACTAGATCGCAAAACCCGTAACATTCCATGGGAGTGCCGAGCGGAGCTTTCTAGACATCCTTTTCGATGGACTGCTAAGACGTGTCCTGGATGATACTAGGGGACACGTTACATTACATTGCAAAACTATGACTTTGACATTACACATACGCAGGGAAAAGAGAATGTAGTTGCTGATTCATTATCAAGAATGTGGGCTTGTAAAGTTTTAGCCATCATTGAACTCCATGGTGATTGGATAGAAGAGCTTCAAGAGCCCTATTGGTTAGATGCTGATTTCAACCACATTTTCCAGAAATTACAGCAAGGGCATGTAGAAGAAAACTCTCCATATCAGCTTAAGAATGGTCTCTTATGGTTTCAAGGCAAGATTGCCATCCCATACACTTCCCCATTCAAGCAAAAGATCATGGAAGAGATGCATTCTTCACCTATAGCTGGTCACTTGGGCATATTTAAAACTTATGACAAAATTGCTAAAAGCTTTCATTCGAAGGGCCTATGGATGTCTTGAGCTACGTGCCATGTCAACAAAACAAGGATAGCACCTTAAAATCAGCTGGTTTACTACAACCATTGCCTATGCTCGAAGGCAAATGGACACACATCACTATGAACTTCATAATCGGCCTACCAGTGACCAAGAAGGGGTGGAACAACATCTATGTAGTTGCGGAGAGACTCACTAAGGTAGCCCATTTCATTCCTACAAAGACTCAATATAATGCTTCTCAAGTAGCTAGCCAATTCATGGAACATGTTTTCAAATTACATGGCTTACCACAGGTCATTGTGCATGACTGGGATGCTAAATTCATAAGCAACTTTTGGCAAGAAGTCTTCAGCTCTATGGGCACTCAGTTAGCCCCTTCCACTACTTACCATCCACAGACTGATGGCCAAACAAAGAGGGTTAACAAGTGGCTGGAAACTTACTTGAGGCATTTCTGTTATGATGTGCAGAATACTTGGGACTCATGGTTGCATCTGGCTGAGTTTGCTTATAACAACTCTAAACACTCGAGCATTGGAGTTTCACCATTCGAGGCATTATACAGTTATAAGGTGCCCCTCCCCACAGTTATCTTCAATGATAAAATAAACCCACAAAGCAAGGAGGAATTGGATAAAATGCAGGCCTTACTTCAACAGTGCAAAGTCAACTTGAAGAAAGCTGAGGATCAAATGAAGCTTTATGTTGATGACAAAAGAAGGGATGTTGAATTCCAAGAAGGGGATTTGGTGCTTTTGAAGGTGTCCAAGTCCAGATATGCCACCCTTAAGGATGGATCTAGCAATAAGTTGTGACTTGGCATATCAGTTAGCACTACCCCCATCCACAAAAATTCATAATGTCTTCCATGTGAGCCAATTGAAGCCCTTCATTGGATCATCAGTGGATTATGTTGAGGAGTTACCATCGATAGATGAAGAAGGCATCATTCAATACATACCCGAGCAAATCATAGGACAAAGGAAAAAGAAGCTTCGCTCTCGCTCCATCATGGAATACTTGATTAAGTGGCAAGGTTTACCACTTGAGCAAGCTTCTTGGAGACCAGCTTCAGTTTTGGAAGAGTTCCCATACCTATTAGAAGCAGATTTGGCTGAAATCTAGCTAATTATGGCCTTGTTTTCTCTCAGATTGACTGCAGACATCTCTCAGTTTCAAAGTAGATTTTACCTTGCAATATGGATAGCCGTAAACACCATACATGGGCTGAAAGGACTCCTCGAGAGCTCCATTTTGATATATGTTCCACCCCGATCGGAGTCTTCTACAAAAAGTTATGACAGATCTACTACAGTAGGGTCCTGTAGTAGTAAACAACTTGCTGTCCACTGTCTGCAACTCTCACATTTACTCAAGATACTTGGGTCAAAATTCATTTTTTATAATTTCCCAATAAGTCCATGTAACGTACATACCACAATGACCCAACATATGCAATAATACCTCTTCATTTATTTGTATACCCTTGTAATAATGCAATAAAGTAGTACTCTGATCTCCTCCTACCCAATTAGCATAAGTGCCCAAATTGTTTTTTAGGGAAAAAACCTTCGGGTGGGGATGGAATGTAAGAGAGGGGGATTTTATAATGGGGAAATACTAGCTACACGGCTGGTATATAAGGTGTTAGGGACTTGATTTTTCACCATCAGATTTTAATACAAGTCTCCTTTCATTTTCATCTCTTTCTCCAAGCTCTCATGGCTTCTGTCTCTCTCTTTCTGTCTTTCTCTCTCTTTTTCTTATCTTTATCTCTCCTCGTCACTCTCTTTCTCTCTCTTTTGCATCCTTTCTCTCTCCTCTCCTACTCTCTCTCCTGCCTCCTTCATTACATTAGAAATACTCTTTGTGGATAAATTGTAATAGTCTTTGATTTGAAAACTACTCTTATGGAGATATATATGGATTTAAATATAAATGCAAGTGATGCTCAAGATCTACAACCACATTCAAGATATGACAACAAACATGGAGGCAATATAAAAGGTCACTTCTCTTACATATTTTCCTTTGATATTTTAGCTTAATGAGTCAAAATTTTATTTGATAATAATAAATAAGACTTAGAGAAAAAGTTTTTGGAGAGGGATTGGATGCTAAGCTTTGAGGACAAAGCTTTTGAAGAGGGATCGAATGTAATGATCTTATCCATAGAACTATCAAACCTATTAACTTTATGATTCTTTTATGTGAAATTTAATGTGTATTACATTATTTAGTGGTTTTAATATAATAAATAAATAGTACTATAATCAAAATACATATCCATGAACTTGTTAATAGGTACTATTGTTCAAACTCGACAGTCTATAGATATTAAACAAAGTTATGTTGGTTATAAATGATATTTTTAATAGATAATATTATGTTTTTAAATAATAAAATATATAAAAGAGTCTAAAATAGTATGTATGACTCATCAACAGTAAAAAACATACTTTCTGTGATACTCGATCTAAAATTGTCATTTTCACTTATAAAAGACCTAATTTTTTAATTTTGTGTGCGTTGCCTTGTCCACAAGTCTATTTCGGTTACTCGTACATCTATATTTTGAATTTGTGGAAGGAAGTTACAACGAAAACAAGTTAAGACTGCTTTAGGATAGTTCAAACTACATAAATATAGGGAGTTTATGTTCCTTACTTGTTGAATAATGTATGATTCCTTTCTATTATGTTATTTAATTTGATTATGAGAATTGAGATCAAAAGTAGAGTCATGTATAAACATCTCACTTGGTATATCACACATATTTGAATGGTCTTTTCTTAAGAAATACATAGTTTGAGAAGATATGCAATTCACGGATTCATATAGAAGATACTTGATTATTTAAGCTAATTCTAGTTCTTCATATTCATACAACAATTCAAGATTGTGATTGTAAATGAGATTGAGAGTGAGAGTGAGATTGGGATCCCTCATCATATACATTATATAAGCTCAGGCATGGTTGGGAGGTTCAAGCTCCATATTTGAGTGCATGTTGTGATGTATCTTTATTCAATTGGATTGGTTATCTGATTTATTATTATTATAAAGGATTCATGTTGCAATTATGGTGCTACTCACCCCTTCATGGCTCCTAAGTACATAAAGAAATTATGCTTAGATCCTAAGCTGCTAGAAAACTTGTAGTTGAAGTAGGAAATGGGAAACAAGTGTACTCAAATCAAACTATCAAAAATATTAAACTTCACTTAAGAAATCAACACATAAAGACAAACTTTAAGGCTCTATTCTTCAAAACATACCAGTTTCTCTTAAAAATGGATTGGCTACATCCTAATTAAGCAAGTAGCCATAGTGGTGGAAAAGAAACAATTACTTTCAATAAAATTAAGGTAACATTAGTCCAAGCTCAAGGAAAATAAAGGAAATCCAAATTACAATTAGAAAAATCAAGTCAACTAATTAAGGGTTTAAGGAAATGACTCCCCACTTATTTGATCAAATTAAATAACATGGACTCACCTATAGACCCCGAGGGACCGCCATGGCATGTTAGTGAAGATGGTGACATATTTCCCAAGGATCTAAGAGAACTATATTCTAGGAAAGAAGTAGATCATGATGTTAAAATAATATTAGGGGCTAAACGAATAGCAAAGATACCCTATAAAATATCTATTCCAGAAGTTATCAAATTAAAACAATGGCTTAAGCAATTATTGGAGCAAGTTTTTATTCGACCCAATAATTCACCTGGGGATTCTTCCTCTCTCTTTCAAAAGAAAGAGGATGGAACATTAAGTCTTTGCATCCATTATATCTAAGCATGTCTAGTTAGAAATACTAATGGTCATATTTTTTCTTATTCAAATTCTCATTCTCATTCTCATTCAGAGTTACATCTTTTGCAAGACACTTATATGATCTCCCTGCTAAAGAGGCTCAATAATCTTAAGATATTTGAAAATAAATATTCACTTAGTGTCGATAATATAGTATCATATATATATACCATAGATTCTCATCCTTGTGTTTCTATTGTATCCATCTTAATGTTTGTATATAAGAGAATTTCATAAAATATGAGTCAACACATCCAAAATACAAGCATTTTACATATCTATATCACAATATGTATTATGTTTACGTCTATAGATTGAAATATCTTTGATATTCATTAGTAAGAGAATAGAAATCTTTGTAAAATACATCACTTGCAAACTGAAAATCAAATTGACTTTTCCTCCCTCTCTCTCTCTCTCCTTCTTTCTCTCACTCTCTCTCACTCACTCACTCTCTCTCTCTTTCTCTCTCTCTCTCTCTCTCTCTCTCTCTCTCTCTCTCTCTCTCTCTCTCTCTCTCTCTCTCTCTCTCTCTCTCTCTCTCTCTCTCTCTCTCTCTCTCTCTCTCTCTCTCTCTCTCTCTCTCTCTCTCTCTCTCTCTCTCATAGTTATATGTATATTCTCTCATTTAGTCCATAATAACAACTACATTATTTATCCAATAAGACGATTCTAATTTACACCTATATGCAACGATATTTTAAAATAATAATATAATAGAGAATGTTTTTACATACATAGCTAAATACACTACCTTATAATGTAGATTTTAGACTATGTAATTACAAAATAATGCTCATGAAGCAATCAATTTACTCAAAGTATTTAATCATAATACCTAGCATTTATAAACCAATAACTCATTCTTAAAAACCACGATATGATAACTTTATTAAATTTAACATACTCCAACATATACAATTTTTTAACTTAACTTTATATAAAATTTGTATCATTTCTAAAAGAAAGAAAAGCCCATTCTAGCTTGTGTGATATACCAAGTTAGATTTGTATGCATGACTCTCAGTCTCACTTTTGATCTCTATTCTCATAATAAAATTCAATCACATAAGCTGCTCCGACATTGGTGAATTGGATGTGGAAGGTCATAGGAAGGAAAGATAGGATGGGAGAACCTACAAGTATGATTTCTAGTGATGTTTTGTATCAATCAGTGCACAATAGGAACATGCTTATGTATGTACAACAAAAACAAGTGATGTAGGCTTTTGCTCAAACAAAAACTGTTGTGATGAATGCTCTGTAGGTAGTAGAGCATACAATGAAGTTCTTTAATGGCATGAATATATCTACATATTTGCATACAATGAAGTTTTTTAATGGCATGAATATATCTGCATATTTGCATACCTATGCTCAATATATAGAGTTTCTTGGAGTGACTCAACTTTCATGGAGCTCATATTTTGTATGGCGTTGGAGCTTTTGGGGTCAAAGTCTACCACAGGGGTAAGAGCTTTTAGGGTAAATGGAGATTCAGGGAGAGAAGTCGACATAAGAGAAGGGGTTTAAAGAAATAGAAGATGCAGAAGAATACTCATAGAGGTAAAGCTTGTCAATTTATTTATGCATCATGATGAGAAGATAAATCTCTTACACTACAAGATATAGACCTTATATCGATGTTTAAAGCGACGAAAATACAAACAACAAAATTTACCCCCGTCATCGCAAAAAGCGTCGTTATTGACGACGCCATAGAAACATCGCTATTGACATCGCTATTAGCGTCGCTATATGCTAAAATGCGACGCTAATAGCGACGCCAATAGCGACGCAACCAGTAAATTTGTGACACGCATAGAGACGGCAATAGCAACGCGAGCAGTAAATTTGCGATGCTAATAGCGACGGTAATAGGGATTAAAAAAATTTGTGGACTGTGTGCTATATAAGAGCCATACAAAATAGTTCTGCACTACTGTATACAAAGCGCTTGCAAACAAAAAGAATGTATACTGAAATCATAAAACTGATACATGAAATAAATACATGATCGCATAAAAAGCGATTGGTACAATCTGACAGGATATCACTAATACATGGAAAATGTCTACATAGATCAGGCGACTAAAAAATAAAGGTGTGTGAGCTCCAAGGATCCAAGGGCGAGCTACAAATCCTCGTCCCCCGAAAGCTCGTCCCACCGCAAAGGAGCATCAAACGGATTCTGCAAAAAAAGAAACAACACATCAATCCATCATACAATAATGCATTCAAATATCTCATGGTAACTACGAACAAGAAAGATGAGTGACTTACAAGGCCGCCGCGTCTATACAATTGGTCGATCAATGCATTGAGACCGTGCCTCTCTACATATCAAGTCTCAAGGCCTTGCGGATCGCGATTTGTAATGGAGTGCTGCAAAGAAAACAAAATGCTAACTGTTAGAAACATGATTGTCAGTACAAAGAATATTTCAAAAAAAAAAAGCAAAACAAAAGAGAAACTTACAAAGTCTTTTAAATATGTCTTGTGGCCGCCACTCCTAAGATGGTGGACCACTCCGGCCTCGAGTCGTGCCCTTGCCGCCTTGCGCTGCTGACTTCAACATCCTGGAGAATCTGTAGCCTCCTCCCTCAGTCAATGCCAGTCGTCTGCATCTAACCACTCGGGCTTTGCATCCCTACTCTTGATTGCCTTGCGTGCATCGGATCGTCTATGTGACATGTATGCACGCATGCAGTCCATCCTCCAGCCTATAGAGAATCTATCTACTACGACTGGCACCGAAAACTCCTCTTGCAAGGATACTACTATATAGTCCTTGCTCCCCTCCGGTATGTTCTTCCAATGATCCAGGACATTGTGCCGAAAAACTTATTGGCACAACTCTCTCATGCGAGCCATCACCCTCCTCTCCTCATCATTCATGATGATGGCTCCTGACCTACTATCGACCAGATATCCATAACCCTTAGGAGTCTGCCTAAGATGGGTCCTCTCCCATCTCTATCCACGCTCCTGGGCATATCTAGGAGACCCCTCTACATCCGGTGTACCGATGGGGGTAACCTCTCTCGGAGTGGCACCCAAAGGGGTGCCACCTACTGTTGACGGGTGTGCAAAAGCCGAAGTAACTGGAGTAGACGTCCCCACAGGTGTGACAAATCCTGGAGGTGACGGAACTCCAGCTGAACGACTTGACGGAGACACCACATCCGTGTCTCCACAGCAGCATCCCCCTGATCCCGATGCAGTCCCTCCCTCTGGCCCAAGTTGTGAGCGTCGAGATCATCTGCTCGAAGCCGAAGCATCGGATCGTGCTGAAGCAGATCTAGCAGAGCGCCCTGACGAAGAACGAGACAACTCTTGGTCTGCCATCTCTATGAATCTCGCGAGCTGGTCTGGAGACATGCGCGTGAAGATGTCCTGCAACTCCTCATCGCTCATCCCTCGTCTCATCCTGAAAATGTCACCTGCACAGATAAAAAATGGTGTTAGAATAATCAATTTAAATTATACAAAGCACCAATAATATAAATCATTTTTTAAAAATCCCTCTTAAAATGCATTTCTTATGTACCTTTATAAGAGATCTAAACAACGAATTGAGTAAGTGGATGCTCCAAGTATAAAGTATCCTATGGTCCCATGTTAATCTCCTGACACAACTCTGCATACACTAGAAGGTCAATAGACATGTCACCACAAAAGAATGAGTCCGCCTCGTTCTCAAAAAATTCTTTGACTCCTTTATTTCCATCATTGTTAGCCGATGCGGGCTCCAAGCTTTCGACGACCTCCACCCCTTGTAATATCGACCCCTCTATTTGTATATTATCTTCATCTATGCTCGGAACATGGCTTTGATTATATACTCTCGCACTTCGGGGAGTTGAAGGTATAACATACCACCATCGAGGTTGTCGAGGGTTTGGATAGAAGATTATATGTTCACAAACACGTACAAAGAGAGTTCAAACCATTGTGACATAAACCATGTCGTATTACAATTAGCAAGCAAACGACTCCATGCACCTGTTCACAATGGGCCGGCAACACAAAGGTGTCGCGCAAATCCGTCCATTTTTTTTCGGAATCTATTTTGAGAAATCCCGATGGACCTCGCCGAACTGTTGCTCCAGCTCCTCCAAGTACCACTTTGAACCACTGCACATCGAATAGTATCATGAAGAAGCTATGGTAATCCACCGTAATAATACTTTGCAAGTTCCCAAAATACTCCATCTCATCCACAACCATTTTCGGATCCGTTACTCGTCGTTGGCTCTCTTGCTCGAACCTTGCCATGACACCACAATCCATTGTGGAGCGCATTTTGTCAATACGCTCCACGCAAAAATGTCGTCCGCGCGACCACGCTGCACTATATATTTTGTATTGTACATTGAAACACTCAAATTAGATGTCGCCTATAAAATTTAGATATGACAGATTCTAAAACCCTCATCACCTTTTGGACTACATCTCCTCGAGAATTCCCACTCCTCCATTGAGACCTCTATCCCTTCGTTGGATGCTGCGGTCAAGGCTCCATGCAACCATTGTGTTGACATAAACCGCGGAATCTCCTCCATGTCTTCGGGATATCGAATCGGTCGATGACGCGTACTACGTTGGAATTCAACTCGCGCTTCCTCTCAATCTTGCCTTGCAATCTGGTACTTGGCGAGCCACGTCTCAATGGAGGCATGGTGCAACATACAAAAGTGATTCACCTTCTCTTCCATTGAGGCATCCATTCTTTTTTCTACCCCATTTTCAACCACCACATCTCTAGTCAGTCTATCATCGTCCTTCAGCATCCATAGCATTTCATTGTTTGGTTCCACCGTTGGTAGCCATTGTGAGATATGCACTAACACCTTTGACACCAACCAACCTTCGGCCATGCTACCTTCTGGCCGAGCTCATTGTCGCATAAAGCCTTTCAGGGTTTTCATGAAGCGCTCCAGGAAGAACATCCATCGCGTATGGATAGGTCCAACAATCTCCACTTCATCCACAAGATGCACAAGAAGGTGGACTTGTATCGTGAGCATGCTAGTGGGCAAGTATTTCTCAAAGAGACAGACCGTCTCCACTGCTCCCCGCATCGCGGATTCAATAGAGGACGTCTTAATCTCTTTCTGTAAGATCCATTTCACCAAAGTCGACAACTTGTAAATGGCCCCGCGAATTTTTGGAGTAAGGCATCCTACGATCGCGATCGGTAGGACAAATTGCCACAAATGAGAAAGCATTATGAATAATGGCCACTTTTCAAATTGCAAAATGCCCACGCTAATTACAATCCATTTGTAGCACAAACCTGACATATCTTATGCCAATCATGGGAATTTAGCCTCGACAATTGGTCATCTTTAGAAAATGCGGACCTAAGAGAACGCATCATACCCGTCGGAGTGTGGATAGACTTGATTACTTGCTTCACAATGCGCTCTTCTTTAGTGGACAAAACCCAAGGAGCATGAGGAAGCTGCACATGACCATAGGCACTCGACTGCGGCCAAAGCACCTCCATCTTACCTACCTCCTTCAAATCCATTCATGCCCCTATAGTGTCTCTCTTTCCTGTGATGTGGTCCCATAGCAAGCTACCCACATTCTTGAAAATATGCATGGGATCCAACAAGTGGTTGACCTGTAAGTGGGTCCAATATGGCAACTCGTAGAAAACTGAGAACCGTTGCATTCCATTTGGATGTGATTCCGGGTTGACCATTTTCAGCTCGTACCAGCCTGCGGCGTTCATACGTGTTGGAGGTCGTCCAAGGAAACCTTCCCTGAGTTCATGATCCTCCGGCAAGAAAGCGGGTGTCCTTGATATACCATCTTCTTCATGGTTCGTGACCTTCGGGAGTCTAACTGTGGCCCAAACAATGGATATGCATGATAACCTGAGGTAACCAGACCTGTAAGGCGAGCCACGACCTAGTGAATACTTGATTGAATGAGATAAAATATAGATATTACCAGCGAGAACGGAGTTCTGCTCACCTAAGCACTCTCCCAATCCCGGAAAGTCATGCATCGTCCACATAAGAATGGCTCGAATGTTGGCTGACCGTCGACCATCGCGCCTGCTCATATCTTGCACAGTGACCCCCTCCTCCCACAAAATCTTAAGCTCATCCACTAATGGACGAAGATACACGTCCATATTTTTTACTTTATAGAGGCTGGGACGAGCAAGCTAAGGATGAGATGTCCTTTCTTCGTAGAAAGCCATGGAGGGATGTTGTAGTTGACAAGGACTATAGGCCAGACACTGTAAGAAGTTGAGCGTAGACCGAATGGGTTCACACCATCCATTGGGAGACCGAGCCGAAGATTCCTTGGCTCTCGCGCAAATCTTGGGAAGGTAGAGTCAATGTGGCTCCATGCGCGCGAATCCGCTGATATTCGTTGAACTCCATCTGTGGACCTATTCTGCAAATTTGAGGTTGTCAAGCTTCCCATGCCGGACGTACAAAACATGTGGTTTATGCGGGGGATGAGCGAAAAGTGTCTGAGAACTTTTTGAGGAATGGTTTGTCCTTGCAAGTCCTGTCAATACCTGTGAGCACCACACTTTGGACATGTCTCCATAGTCTCGTATTCATCTTGAAACAGTATGCAATCGTTGATACATGCATGGATGTTATTGTAATCCATGTCAAGCGTCCGTAAAACATGTTGTGCATCATCATGAGACTCAGGCATGGTATTAAAACACCTTGAAAAATCACAAATGTTTGTAATAATAGTGTAAAAAAAAAAAATCAATGAAGCCTATGTGTAAGGTACCTGAATAACTTGGTCACACTCGTATCGCTCCACCCATATTTTGCTTGCACACTTAAGAGTACAAGCAATGTCTTCAACCGAGATACTCGGCACCCATCATATAATGGTATGGATGCTTCCTCTCTAAGCAGATCAGATGTCTCGACATCCATGGGAATCAATGCATCGATCATTGCCTCCATCTCAAGCTCCAAGATTGTAGGTGGGTCTGGAAGGTTGTCTGTCTCCTCTGGCATTGATGGTATAGATTGGCCTTGGGAGTGGTGGATTGGCTCCTACAGTCCATCCATCACACGCCCACGAATTCTTCTAATTGGCCGCAAAGGGTGCACTCCCCCTTGGGACGAGACATCACCCCCTAGATAGAAAATTTGTCAACAAGACCCAATCTTATAGTGTATGGTTTTCAATTAGCTTGCGAGTACAATGCATGATTAATATTAACTTCAAATTACCATTTGCTGAAAATCCGCAATTGCCTGATCAATGATCTCATATTGAAACTCGCCAAATTGTTGTACGTGTTCTATAGACAATCGGTGTTTTCGTCTAATTGCCAACTTGCATTGAGAGCAAGGACATGGGACACGCTGATTAAGATACGCCTCGCGATCTTAAACAATAAGACCTTCTTCGTTTTCCATCTTATCTACATTACAACAAACGAGGCTCAAATGGATAGCTTTATGGACATGTATATCAAGTTGCAAGTTGACCTTAAGCTCTTGCTTGAGAGGTTTTAGCCTCTGCAAGAGCTTGAGAAGCAAATTTTATAAAACATGCTTGGTTGATATTGATGCATCCATCGTGCTGAAATCTAAACTTCAAGATATAAGAAATGCTTTACTGAATAATGTAAAGAATGCATTGTACATAGTAGTTGAGAGATTTATTGATGTTACATCTCGGCCATATACCATGCTCAAGGATTTGTTTGTCCCGGTAGATAATTACTCATTATTGTAAAAAAAGAAAAGCATTGGTTCATAAGGTTCATGAGTCGAATACTAAATGTTTGGACTTGACTAAAAGATTGGATAATGGCTTAGATGCTAAAAGGAAAAGTGATGAATATGTTACTTCATCATTGCAACAAAAAGATTGGTGACAAGGATGCTATGATTAATGATTTTCTTCACGAGGTGAATATAGAGTTGAAAGGGATGGAACACGATTCTTCTTTGGGATTTAATGGTGATAAGTCAATTATTGAGGTGTCTTCTTGTACAACCATTATACCTTATATACCTAGCTACGGTCTGTAGGTTATGTACCTTGAGTATCTTAGAGGGGCTCTACTAGGATTACTTATACAACTGCACTAGAGGGCTTTGAGTATAAGTAATCCATTTATGAGCATCATTGAGGATCTCTTAGTCTAATAATAAATCAGTCTCAACAAAAAGCATCTTAGAAATGTGGTTTTTTTTGTCCTAGGTCCATGTATTAAAATTAATGCCATCTATGAAATTTATCAACTATAGTAATAAAATTTGTTTCAATCAATTCTACTCATAGTCATAACATTTGAAGAAAATATCCTATGCTCAATTTAAGGGATTCTTCTTCTATAACAATACTTTTGGGTTCATTTTGATGAAGTACCATAATGACCATTAGCTAGGGTATCATTTTCTTTTAGTCCTTCCGTTGACTAGTTGGCATGATTTCTAATTTGTTATGCCTATAAAGTTAATACGAAAACAATGAATTATGCATATCACAATTAGATCCTCTACTTGGACATTATGAAGGATATGATCAATTTTAAGCCATCTTAAAGAGTCACCAATGTATGTGGCCCATGGCAAAGCACATTGCATACCATTATCGATAAGTCTATTATCGTGCATCTTAAATCTCCTAATTAGACTTTATAAAGTGTATGACTAATTTTTAGCCCTCTTAAGGAGTCGATGTAATGGTACCCATAAAAAAAGCAAAGTGGATACTATTACCATAATCGTGGATATGCTATTGTTCCAATATATGTTATCTTTCTCTTTCTCTTCCTCTCTCTCCCTCTTCCTCTCTTTCTCTTGCATTTCCTCTCCCTCTATCAATATATCTTAACACTCTCCAAAAGCAAAAGGGAGAGAGAGAGAGAGAATGCACTCTCCCTCCCTCTCCCTCTCCCTCTCTTTCTCTTTCTCTCCCTCTCTCATTTCCTCCCCCTCCCTCTCCCTCTCCCTCTCCCTCTCCCTCTCCCTCTCCCTCTCTTTCTCTTTCTTTCCCTCTCTTTCTGTCTTTCTCTCTCATTTCCTCTCCTAAACAAGCAAAAAAGAAAGTGATTTAAACATTAAACAAGCAAAAGGGAGAGGGAGAGAGAGAATGCACTCTCCCTCCCTCTCCCTCTCCCTCTCTTTCTCTTTCTCTCCCTCTCTCATTTCCTCCCCCTTCCTCTCCCTCTCCCTCTCCCTCTCTTTCTCTTTCTCTCCCTCTCTCTCCCTCTCCCTCTCTTTCTCTCTTTCTCTCTTTCTCTCTCATTTCCTCTCCTAAACAAGCAAAAAAGAAAGTGATTTAAACATTAAACAAGCAAAAGGGAGAGAGAGAGAGAGAGAATGCACTCTCCCTCTCTCTCCCTCTCCCTCTCTTTCTCTTTCTCTCCCTCTCCCTCTCTTTCTCTCTCATTTCCTCTCCTAAACAAGAAAAAAAGAAAGTGATTTAAACCTTAAACAAGCAAAAGGGAGAGGGAGAGAGAGAATGCACTCTCCCTCCCTCTCCCTCTCCCTCTCCCTCTCCCTCTCTTTCTCTCCCTCTCTCTCCCTCTCCCTCTCTTTCTCTCTCATTTCCTCTCCTAAATAAGCAAAAGAGAAAGTGATTTAAACCTTAAACAAGCAAAAGAAAGAGAGAGGGAGACTCACCGATGAGATATGGCGAGTAGGGGCGGCTCCTCTTTGCGATGAAGGCTCCTCCTCTCCTTCGCGAACAACGGCGGCGGCGGCAAGTCTTCTTCCTCTCCTTCTCTCACGACGGTCGCTCTCTCCCTCGCTCTCGCTCTCAAAACACAAAATGTGAAAACGCGAAATAAAGCCACACCCAGTTTCGGTCCGCTTTTTTCCCTGTGGAGCGTCGTTATTTGCGTCGCTATTTGCATCGCAATATAGCGATGCCAATAGAGACGCAAATAGCGATGTTGCTACCCACCGTCGCTAATCGCCGTTGCTACCAGCTCAAATCCTTGTAGTGTTATACATAAAAAAGATTCATAAAATAATATCTTCCTCTTTGCTGCTCAGACTACCAATCTGATGCTTTTGTTGACTCTAAAAGGGGGGTAAAATAGGAGGAATCTTGATCAGAATACTCTTGGATCACTCCTTCTTCTCCTAGTTTCGAGTGTTGTTTGTTGCCAGTAAACTGTGATCGCGCCGTTCGTGCAATTTTGCTAATCTTTCTTTTTGCATACAATCCCCTAAAAATGGCTAAAGGACACTTGTTTTTTTTACATGTCATCCTATTCTAGAAGTTGTCTACAACTTTTGGATATTTCACTTTTTAAAAAAAACTTAAATATCAAAAAAGGATAAATTTTTCTAAAAATCTAGTATTTATGAACCATACTATGGACACTAAGACTAATGACTAATATGGCATTGACTCTCTAGATTAATAAGAAAGCTGAATGACGATGCATTCTAGAGGTTTTCACACTGTGTCTACATAGTAGCATGACGTCCATCCCCTCTTAACCTGCACATCCTTTGACATGTGTTAAAGTCTTAAGGATTTAAAGTGTCAAAAGAAGTATCCTATGCCATGCCAATGTCTTCATCTTCTACCTCTTCTTCTTCCATATTCTCATGTTCATGCTCAATATCCAACTCCTTTAACTCATATGCTAAAGACTCCCAATGTTTAAAGAGCTTGATACATTTTCTAGCCACTAGAATCCTTAGAGCTATCCCATCCATCTCATTTAATGAATATGTAACATTATAAAAAAGAAACCTGACCACATATGGACCAAACCACCGCTTTGCCATCTTTCGACTGGCAAAATACTGATTTTTCAAGCTGTTGTCATAAATGAACACCTAGTCCCCTTCCTATATAGCTTCTGGTGGTCGAAGTCAGTGTTGATTTTATTAAATCTCTTCTTATTGTTGATCCTTGTAGTCTTTAGATTTTTCATGGTTGTTTCAATGTCTTACGGCCTTCTTTCTAACTATCTAATGCATAGGACTAGTAACTCTTCTCTATTCAAACCCTCTTTCCATGGTAGATCACTCGAAGTAGCAATAGTCTCCTCACAATAGGCATGATTGGCTACTGTCCATACATTAATTTAGCAGGCATATACCCTATAATTGCACTATGAGTGGTGCTATCATCAGCCCATAAATCAAAGGGCAACATTCTTGGCTACTCTTTCATCCTACCCTTGTATAACTTTGCGAGTGCCTTAATGATAGGTTGATGATGTCTTTCAGTTTTTGCATTAGCTTCAAGACTATAGGCTAAAGTTAAAGCTAGCTTGATACCCAATTGTGAAAACAAGTCACAAGCCTCATCTGCATCCGAATCTCGTCTATCTGCAACCACTTTACCAACACAACTGTACCTACAAAAGACTTCTTTCAATAAGAACTTGCAAACTTCTTGAGTAGTCTTTGTAGTAAGAGCTCGACCTTCCACTTAGTTTGTCAAGTCTTCTGGTGCAAGCACAAGATATCTCATATTCGATGGTAACCAAATCAACTACCCATTTGTAATGCATAGACAATGGATAGGTCGGTTGCAACCCATCTCTATGCTTTACCATGGAATACATCTTACA
Source organism: Lygodium microphyllum (assembly GCF_053477565.2). Lineage (NCBI taxonomy): Eukaryota > Viridiplantae > Streptophyta > Polypodiopsida > Schizaeales > Lygodiaceae > Lygodium > Lygodium microphyllum. The sequence goes on from NC_141143.1 coordinate 118,793,952, forward strand.
ATCATTGCATGATTCCACATAATGCTCCACATCTTTATAATTTTTTTGCCACCAATACTTCTCTGTGATCTTGGAAAATGTGCCCCAAACTCCTCTATGTCCAACCCATAAGCTTTCATGAAACTCATGCATCACCTATTATTGAGAAGCGCTATCTCCCACTACATGTACTAGAGCTCCTCTCTTTTTCTTTGTATGCTTCCATAAATATTCGTTCGGTATTGCTGTGGATGGCGTGAACCCATTTGTTATGTGCTCAACTTCTTACAGTGTATGGCCTATAGTCCTTGTCAACTACAATATCCCTCCATGGCTTTCTACGAAGAAAGGACATCTCATCCTTAGCTTGCTTGTTCACGGCCGATACAAAGTCAAAAATATGGACATGTATCTTCGTCCATTAGTCAATGAGCTTAAGATTTTGTGGGAGAAGGATGTCACCATGCAAGATATGAGCAAGCGCGATGGTCGACGGTCTACCAATATTTAAGCCATTCTCATGTGGACCATGCATGACTTTCCTGGATTCAGAGAGTGATTAGGTAAGTAGGCTTCCGTTCTCCTTGGTAATATCTATCATAGCTCATTCAAGTTTGTATTCACTAGATAGAGATGTTGGGACAGGTTCGCTTACCTCAGGTTATCATGCATGTCCATTGTGTGGGCCACAGTTAGACTCCCAAAGGTCACGAACCATGAAGATAGACGCACCGCTTTCTTGCTAGAGGGTCATGAACTCAGGGAAGGTTTTCTTGGAAAACCTCCAGTACGAATGAATGCCCAAAGCTGGTACGAGCTAAAAATGGTCCACACGGAGTCACATCGAAACAGAATGCGACGGTTCTTAGTTCTCTACGAGCTGCCATATTGGACCCACTTAGAGATCAACCTCTTGTTGTATCCCATGCATATTTTCAAAAACGTGGGCAGCTTGCTATGGGACCACATCACAGGAAAGAGAGACACTATAGGGGTACAAATGGATTTGAAGGAGGTAGGCAAGATGGAGGCGCTTTTTGGCTGCAGTCAAGTGTTGATTGTCACTTGTAGCTACCTCACCCTCCTTGGGTTTTGTCGACTAAGAAGAGTGCATTGTGAAGTAAATAGTCAAGTCTATCTGCACTTCGACGGGTATGATGCGTTCTCTCAGGTCTACGTTTACTAAAGACAACCAATTATCAAGGCTAAAATCCCATGATTGGCATAAGATATGTTAGGTATATACTACGAATGGATTGTAAGTGGCCTTAGTATTTTTCTATTTGGAGTGTAGTCATTGTTCATAATGCTTCGTCGTTTGTGGCAATTTGTACTACCGATCGTGATCGCAGGATGCCTTACTCCAGAAATATACAGGTCGATTTACATGTTGTCGACTTTAGTGCAATGTATCTCATAGAAGGAGATTAAAACGTCATCTATTGAATCTGAGAGACATGAACGGGTTTGTGTTGTCAGCCCATTGTGAATAGGTGCATGAACTCATGTGTTTTTTAATTGTATTACGACATGCTTTATGTCACAATAGTTAAATCCTCTTGTACATGCTTGTGAACATGTAATTTTCTATCCAAACCCTCAATAACCTTGATGATGGTATGCTATACCTTGAGTTCCCCGAAGTGTGAGAGTATATGATCAAAGCAATGTTCCGAGCATAGATGAGAACAGTATGCAAATAGAGGGGTGGAGGCTATCGAAAGCTTGGAGCATGTAGAGGAGCTAGCATCGAGTAACAATGATGGAAATACAGGAGCCTAAGAATTCTTTGAGAATAAGGTGGAGTTATCATTTTGTAGTGACATGTCTATAAACCTTCTAACGTATGCACAGTTATGTCAGGAGATTGACATGGGACCATAGAATACTTCATACTTGGAGCATCCACCTACTCAATTCGTTAACGAATCGCTTATAAGGATACATAAGATATGCATTTTTAAGTAAGATCAATTTTTAAAGATTTATATTACCGTGCTTTGTGTGATTTATATTGATTATGCTAACATCAATTTTTGTCTGTATAAGTGGCCTTTATGGATATTTAGATCATCACGATGAGTCGAGGGATGAGTAACGAGGAGCTATAGGAGTTCTTCACACGTATGTCTCTAAATCAGATGGCGAGATTCAGAGATATGGCTAACCAGAAGCTGTCTCAAACACCATCAGGCCGCTCTATTAGATCTACTTTGGTGCGCTCTGATGCTTCAGTTTCTAGCAGACAAGGTCGACGCTATATACCTAGGTTAGACAGAGGGAGTGGTTCACGGGGATGCTACGAAGATCTAGATGTAGTGAGCCTACGGTCAGCTCGCAATACAGGTGCTACTCCTCGCTCTCGTGCGGTTTGAGAGAGTGTGGCTCAGGTGGTTGTTGTGGAGGTATCGACGCAATGTCTCCGTCTGGTCATTCTGCTAGAGTTGCGTCACCTTCGAGATTTGTCACACCTCTAGGGACATCTACACCAGTCACTTCGGCTTTGCTCAGTCATCTGCAGGTGGCACCCCTATGGGTGCTACTCCGAGAGATACTACCCCGGTAGGTACACCAGATGTAAATGGGTCTCCTGGATATGCCCAGGAGCATGGTTGCAGGTGGGAGAGGACCCATCTTAGGCATACCCTAGAGGGGTATACCTACCTTGTAGATGATAGGTCAGGAGCCATCATCATGAATGATGAGGGAAGGAGGGTGATGGCTCACACGAGAGAGTTGTGCCAACAAGTTTTTTGGCACAACATCTTGGATCAGTAGAATAACATAATGGAGGGGAGCAAGGACTACATATAGTAGCATCCTTACATGAGGAGTTCTCGGTACCAGCCATAGCAGATAGGTTTTCTATGAGCTGAATGATAGAGTGCATGCGTACATACATGTCACATAGACGATCGGATGCACGCAAGGCACACAAGAGTGGGGCTTCAAAGCCCGAGTGACTAGACATGGATGACTAGCACCGACTCAAGGAGGAGGCTACAGATTCTCTATGATGTTGGAGACAGCAGCGCAAGGCATTGAGGGTACGACTAAAGGCTGGAGTGGTCCATCATCTTGGGAGTGGCGACCACAAGACATATCTGGAGGACTTTGTAAGGTTTTCTTTTGTTCTGCTTGCTTATTTTTCTGCAATATCCTTTGTACTGACAATTGTCTTTCTAACAGTAGTATTTTGTTTTCTTTGCAGCACTCCATTACAAACCGCGATCCCACCCGCCGCCTTGAGACTTGATATGCAGAGAGGCACGGTCTCACTGCATTAATTGACCAATGGTATGGACGCAGCAGCCCTGTAAGTCACTCATCTTTCTTGTATGTAGTTACTATGTTTAATTAGAATGCATTATTGTATAGTGGACTGATGTGTAGTTGTTTCTTTTTTTGCAGAGTCCGTTCCATGCTCCTTTGTGGCGGGATGAGGTTTCGGATGGTGAGGATCTATAGCTTTCCCTTCGATACCTGGAGCTCACATATCCTTCTTCTTTGGTCACGTGATCTGTGTAGACATTTTCAATGTAGTAGTAGTATCTTGCCATGATTGTACCGATCCCTTTCATTATGCGATCATGTATTTATTTCATGTATCAGTGTTATGATTTAAGTACACTTTGCCTTTATTTACACAAGCATTTTACACATTTCTAAAACTATTTTGTATGGCTCAAATAAAGCACATAATGATATATGTGGTAGGGCAGCTTGTTGCCTTGCCACAATTTCTTTTTCCCCTGTTACTGTCGCTATTAGCGTTCCAAAATGCAACGCAAAGCGTCGTTATCATCGTCGCTATTTGCGTCGGTATTTGCAACGCTGATACTGATGCAAATAGCTTTACGTTTGCGATGCTAATACTGTCACAAATAGCAACGCTGATAACGACGCTAATACCGAATGGCATCACCAATAATGATGTCTTCTGTGAAAACGGGGGAAATTTTCTTTATGAACATTTTTGTCGCTTTTAACATCGGTATAAGGCCTATATCTTGTAGTGTTAGGAGCCTCGAAGAGAAGTATGGCTATACCCTGCGCAAACTTGATAACCATTTTCTAGAAAACATTGTGAATTTGTAATCATTGTTTGAGGTTGGACCTAAAGTTCAAGCAAAGAATTGTGGGTGCCTTGAAGCCACAACCCTCCTATGAGGCTCAAGCCTCTAATGCAATTTCGGGACAATAATTGGTATAATTTGATTCTGAAACATTGTGTTGAAGTGCAATGCAACAATCAATATGTTATAATGGAAAGTTAGCTAAAATGGAAATTTTGGCACATGTAATTCTATTATTGAGCTTCACTCATTTCTATTTGGTTTTTGTAGGCATTGAAGGGTCTCAAACAAGGTGATTCTATGTTTCTTATTGATGGTTGTTCAAGAAAGACACATGGGGTTGTTCGTTCTCTAGATCCAACTTAGAGGTGTGGATTTCAACAGATGGGTGCTGTCTTTGTTATTAATAATCTCCATTGCAAATAGGCTCAAGGATACTGAAGGTACGATGGCCTTGCTATTGATTGCCTTCCATTATGAACACTCAAAATACATATTGTTCGTTCTCTAGATCCAACTTAGAGGTCTGGATTTCAACAGATGGGTGCTATCTTTGTTATTAATAATCTCCATTGCAAATAGGCTCAAGGATACTAAAGGTATGATGGCCTTGCTATTGATTGCCTTCCATTTTGAACACTCAAAATGCATATGTGTGATCTCACATTTTGGATAGTGTTGATTCATTTCATTTCCTAGCTTGCTCCAACTTCTATGGACATTGCAACGAGACATGTCACAATTATCCATAAAGTTGAACCAGCAATAGGGTGCCTAGCTGTGGAAGGCACCCATCGCCTACTCAACATTGTGGGCATACATGTCCTTGAGAGCTTTGATGTTACATTCTTGATTTCATTTATGACAATGGATGCAAGAAATATATCTCAAGCTACTGGAAGCATTAATAAATGGCCATGGAATGACATTATCATTGAAAAAGACAAAGTTGGTACAACAAAAAACATTTTTTAGGAAACAAATGATGAGAAAGAGGATGGATTTATAAATAGAGAGAGTTGGAAAGAAAAATGATTCATCTCATGGGATGACAATAAATCTAGAAAACTTGGTAAAGGTGTGGTTTTGTTGGTCACCTATATGAGTACATAAACTGTAGGAAACTAGAGGAGAGTAACTTGGGTGTCATTGTTGAAGAATCCTTGGATTCATCAAAACCAAGTGAAATGGATATTTTAAGTTTGAATTTAGTTAGATGGCCTATTTATAAAAACATTTTTCAAATTGGTGAACCCTTGAGAGATAGGAAACCATTTGGTCTCTTTGAGAACCTAGAAGGTTTTAGCAATGAAAATGAAGATAATGCCATTTCTCATAACAATGACAATACTATTGAAGTTCAGAGTGAAAGTGCACAAGTAGGTTTTCTTCTTGAAAATGAGGATGCCAACGGAGACAATGCCATGATTAGTGACTATGATAACATAGATGGGACACTAAAGAAATTAAATTGTGTGTATAGTGTAAGGGCTTAAAATACAAACAAGAACCCTACATTTGGTAAAATATGTGATATTGCAAACATCCATGAAGTTGCAACAACTGATTGTTGTGAAGAAAGATGTTGCCAAATTAGATATAGAACCAACATCATGCAAGTGAGGTCAGACTTCTAGGCACAAAGCTATTCTAGTTGATGCATGTATGTACTAGATTGTATGAGCATTATGAACATCACAAAGATGATGACTACTTTGAGTTTACATTCCATGGAAAACGGGTTGTAAAAAAGCATGGTATATAATGTGTGGCATAAGAAAATCAACATTCTATAAGCTTAGAAAACAAATTCATAGATGGTACAATGAACACATGTCATGGGAAAATTGGAATAAGTAGGAAGGGTATGAGACATGTGGGGATGGAAAAATCATGCATAGTGGGTTTCATTGAGAATAATGTAGTTCAAATGCCACCGGAGTCAAGAATGTCTATGCATGGGAGATGTAATGTGTCCGCTAGTATCATCTAGGACACATCTTAGCAGTCCAACGGAAAGGATGTCTAGAAAACTCCACCCGTCACTCCCATGGAATGTTACGGGTTTTGCTATCTAGGTCTTCCCGCATCTGCCACGTAGCGGAAGTATCCTGGCCATTCCCACTTAGGATCGACCGGAATTAGGGTTTTCCTGATTGGTCGCGTCAAACCCGAGCGAACTACTTTACGCAGAAACGCCAGGTCCGGAGTGGATTCACGCTGCACTTGGTTCAAGGAGAATGGGAAACGAGAGGGATGCAAGGCTCAACCTCTCTGCCAGAAGGCATAGTCCCATTCCGTTCCCCTAAAACAGCGTAAATCGGGTAAGACGTAACTCTAGGTCATCGCTTTCGTTATTTGTTTTGATGATGATGATGATCCCGCTGTTCTTCGAGATTTTTGAGAAAAGTTCCTGGCTAACCGGGACCACCCAAAGGTAGGACGGACCCATGGTCCATCCTCCGCACTTTCCTCGGTTTGTTTTAGTTATGTAATTATCTAACACATTAATTTGACATATAACAATCACCTTCTTTAATTAATCATGTTAAGCACTGGTTCCTTCACGTAATCTTATCACGTGACATAGAAAAACAATATCAAACAAATTCTTGATTATCATTTCATCATTTTATCTTTGAAATACAAGGAGTTCCGCCCGTAGGCTTGTCCATAATCTGCCCGAACGCTATCCAGTGATCCTCAGGGATCACTGTTCCAAGCTTCCGCCCGTAAACTAGTATGCCGGCCTCGAGATCCAATCCTGAGTCACGTTAGCCTCTTGTGCAGGACCCGGAAGGCGAGGGATTTACGGCCAGAGCCCCCCCTGGCACCCAAGCGTCCTCCTGCTCCAAGTAGAACTCAACGGAGAGACCTCTCGCGGCGGGTTGGGTCCACGTTCCCGGCGCGGTCAACAACCCCCTTGGTTAGGGTCAAGCAAGCAGTCGGGGGTAACTGAAGCTGCCTCTCCCTTCAGGCCTTCAACCTGAAGCATTAGATATCTTTTCATCCTTTAGTTCCTTAAGCAAACAATGCAAACAGTGCTTTCTAAACTGTTACAAGCACAATCAATTCCAGTGGTCATTTATTTGGCCAATTTCTAAGGAGTGAATCTTTCTCTCCGAATGCATCCAGCACTCAATCGAGGATCAATTGTGACTTGGCAAGATCCCCAAGGGTTTGTTTGTTAACCCTATATCCTTGGGTTAGGGCAGTACCCTACTAACCCAACTTAACCAATACTTTAAGTTCTATTAGCAGTAAATTTGTTATTCCAATTTACTAATTGGTCTTTTGCTTCCAAACAAATATCTAATCCTCGTATCTTGGTTACTTTACCCAAGAAAGGTACTATATCACGATGATTATTTCTCCTCTTGCAAGATAAACTTGCGTAAGAATCTGCCAATCTTATTCCGAGGAATTTGGCCGTTCCCTTGTGATCAAACCACAAGATCATGCGACTCTGCAACATGTTGCACAAGTGTCGCATCTAATCCATGGGACTATTTTACCCATCGAACGGTGTCTTCATATCCAATCCGTTCTTGATTGCACTAGGCCGACATTGTCGGTCCTAGGGTTCCAAATCCAAATCGGGTTTCATTCTTTTAGCGAGCGATCCTTAGGGTATAAAACCCTAGATCGTCTCTCGCAAGTGTGTCCTATTTTCGCTACATTTCGTGAATGTGGGCAGGTCTTTAGGATATGAGAGTTTCAACTTGGCAATAAGAACAACTAGGTTATGTCCTCAATGTTCTGAATCCTAGTTAGCACTTTGCTTAGATTTAACCATTTCTAAGCGTGTCCCTCGCGGTTTAGGTGTTTAGGGTAATACCAATTTACTTGTCTACTCTTGAGGATATTTACGATACCATTCTCATAGTCACATGATTCATTGCCTACATATGAGTATATTTACAAATCCTACTTTTCTGGTTTAAAACCAAAGCATATGCCAAGTTACGACATAACTTCTATTGATGCATTTAAGATTCATGCTACTAAGCGATAGGGTTTTATATGAACCATGCAACCTTTTTCTAACTTCTTTTCTAAATGAGATTTTCGTATGCTGAAAAAGCATTGTACAACCATTTGTAACTATTTACGTAATTGATTGAGATTTAAGCCAATTGACTAGATATTAATTTACTTTACGCAGTTTTAAGAACCATTTCCATGTCTTGCAAATTCCTACAGATTATTAGCAACCTTCTTTTAATGAATCATTTTGAAGGAAAGATGCCTAATAATGTGACATGCGATGTTTTCTTTCCATGCATAATCAAAGTGTACAATAATAATTTCGACTTTGTAGTGATAGTCATTAGTTGTTCTAGACTCATCACTTTGCAATGCACAAAGGTAGCTTGCTAAAAATGCATAGACACCTCATGTTCTTTTTCGTTCATTCCCTTGAAAGTACAAAATGACCAACTTCATATCGTGAGTTACTTCAAGTAAATTTCAAATAGCCAATTTATTTATATCGCATTTAGCTAGGTGGATTTGACAAGCGTAAGTGCATCCTAGTTCCATGAAATAACCATGCATAATTGCAATACTTCTACGTAAATCAAAAATGGAAAGGAAACCTGGACTTGTGGGCTCGGTGAGATATCCATACGCGGAGATCCCCTTGGAAGTACGGATCCTTGACAGGAGTACCGCCTTGCAAAATTTGGCTTATGGAAGGCCTTAGGGTTTTAGGCTTGGGCCTTCTTTATTTCGAAAAAAAAAGAGGGGGTTCAGAAACGGGTTCTTGTGAACGGGCCTTGCGGAAATGGAGGCTTGAGAGTTCTTCTTCTCCTTCCCTAAAATCCTAGGGCCGGCCTGGTGGGTGATTGGTGGGAAGGGGCTTATAGGCTTCCCCTTCTTCTCTTCAAAGCCCGATCTAGGGGGCTTGTGGGTGTACAATCGGAAGGTTTTAAATTCCGGGGAGTGGGAAAGAGGTTATGAAGAACTTCAAGAGGAAGGCCTAATAAAGCTATGGGAAGTGGAGGATTTGGATCCCGAGGGGGGGTGTTATTAAACTCACTTTGGAAGGCTTTAAGGAAGCCCACAAGAAAGGGGGCTTCCTAAGGGTTTTGGAAGCTTCCCAAGAATCTTCCAAAGCTTTTGGAGGGTGAATTCACCACGTGGGAGGAAAGGAGATGTTGATGGCAGCAACTTGGGATCCCAGGCGGTAGTTTTCAAGGCGCAGACTTCCCTCACTCTCACTTGTCACGGCCAGCGGCTTATGGCCCCTTCTTCTCAAGATCCTCTCCCTCTCACAGCATCAATTTCCCCTTCCGCGCTTCTTCTCAGTCCGCGTTACTCTCTGACCTGGCGACTGTAGCGTCACGGCTTCTTACTCCTTCACACGACCACCCCCTCCTTCACGGCTACAGTTCTCCAGCTGGTAGCATGCCGATCTCAGCTCCCCCCTCTCCTTCACGTGGCGGCATTCTGGCCCTACTCCACGGCAGGGCCCTCCTTCACGGGAGCATTGTGGCTCTCCCAATATAGCGGCAGCTGGCGCAACGAGGCTTCTCTCTTTCTTCCTCCACGCCGTGCAACAGGCACTCGATGCCTCAATCATCTTCCCTCCACTCACTCCACGGCTTGCCGCAGCCTTCTTCTCTCATGCCTCCCTTCTCCCCCCTTACCCAAAAGGGGTTTATATAGTATGGGGGGAGTGAGGACCTCCGCCCCCTACGTGGCGAGGCGGATGAGCCATAGCTTAGGCAAGCTCCAGCAAGGAGCTTGCCTACCATACTATTCCCCTCTTCCTCCAGCTCGACAGTCGGCTGGAGGAGAGGGGAAATAATTAAAATTTTTTTGCTTATATCTAAAGAATTTATCCGATACTATTATCCTCTATTGAGGCAGTTCACGCGTGCCTTCGGGATATTACATTCTCTCCCCCTTGGAGGAATCGAGATGTCCTCATCTCGAGATAAACTGGAGATATTGATGGTTGAGAGTGCTTTCATCTATCCAAGTGGCATCCTCTTCGGGATAATCTTTCCACTGGACGAGGCATTCTCTCAAGGTTCTAGATCTCAGTTGCCTCTCCCTAACATCTAAGATCCTGTCAGGCGGTAGCTCAAGGACTCTTTGGCTAGGCATTATAATTTGTTTGGTCATCAAGTACATGGTTAGGATTAGGTGCATACTTCTTCAATAGGCTGATATGGAATACATTATGAGCCTTTAGGTTCTCAGGGAGTTGCAGTCTATAAGCATTAGGTCCTAGGCACTTGAGGCTCTTGTATGGTCCAAAATACCTTGGACTTAGCTTCTTGCAATCTTCTAAGGATAGGGAACTCTTCTTTGGGCGTACGCGAATGAAGACCATGTCTCCTTTCTCGAAGATTTTATCTTGAAGCTTCAAATCTACGTATGCCTTTTGTCTATCCTTGGCGGCTTGGATGTCCTATCTTATTGACTTTACTTCGTCATCCATCTCTTCCAACATCTGCCTTGAAGCTTAAACCCTCTAGGTTGGATCTGAGAAGTTTAGGGGACTTCAACAGTCATGACCATACAATGCTTGAAAAGGGGTCATTTGAATGCTTTGTTGGTAAAAAGCATTGTAGGCAAATTCAACTAAAGGCAAGTACTGAATCCACCTTTTTGGCTCACGACAACAGTGTGCCCTTAGCATGTCTTCAATGACTTGATTCACTTGCTCTGTTTGGCCATTAGTTTGGGGATAGTAAACTATGCTAAAACTGAGTTGATCCCAATGGCTTCGAAGATAGCTCTCCAGAAGTGTGATGTGAAGAGAGAGTCACAACCACTAATGATTCTTCTGGGTAGCCCATGTAGCTTGAATATCTCCTTGAGAAACAACCTTGCAATGTCTGAGGCTTTATAGTTTGTCTTTACCAGAATAAGATATGCAACCTTAGTCAGCATGTCAACCATAACCATGATGGAGTGATATCCTCCCTGAACTTGGGGTAGGCCAACAACAAAGTCCATACTGATGAATTTCCATTTCATTTGGGGAATGTCGAGTGGTTGCAACTTCCTTGGCATCTTGACATGTTCGATTTTAATACGTTGACAAGACAAACACTCATTGTCATATTTGAAAATGCCACCTTTCAGACTCTCCCAATAGTAGCTCTTCCTAACTGCATTGAGAGTCTTGGCATAGCCAGGATGTCATGAGAAAGGGCAATCATGAGAGTCGTACAATATCTTCTGCTTAAGTGACTGGCTTGCCGGTATACATGCTCTCATTCTATAGTAGACAAGTCCACTATTGACAGAGAATTCATGATACTCAGCCTGTAGCTTTTATTCATGGTCCTTGATAGAGATTTCCCTTAGCATCTTTTGATAGGCTGGATCATGGCATGCTTCTTCTCTAGCTAGCTCAAGTATTGGGTTGCTTGGCATGGACACCTTTGTAGCTAGAGATCTAGCTATTGATGGATTTTGCAAGATTAGAGAATTAAGGAATGCCTTGCGACTGAGTGCATCGGCAACTACATTCTCCTTCCCTGGTCGGTACTTGATTTCAAAATCATATTCCTCCGATACTTCAATCCACCGACGTTTGCCTCAAGTTGAGCTCGTTCTGGGTAAAAAATCCATTTGAGACTCTTATGGTCAGTCACTAGTGTAAACTTGTTACCCAGCAGGTAGTGTCTCCAAGCTTGACAACTAAAAGTTCAAGATCATGGGTAGCATAATTCTTCTCATGGCTCTTCAGTTTCTTGAAGATTATGCTATAGGATGACTTTCCTACATGAGTACACATCCTAAGGCAAGCATGCTAGTATCAGTTACTACCTCAACTCCTTACTGTGGTCTAGAAGTTTTAGGATCGGTGTTGATACCAAACTTTGCTTCAACCTATCAAAGCTATTTTGTTCGGTAGTTGACCATGCAATGGACATTTGCTTCTTCAGTAAGTCTATCAAAGGTGCTGTAACAAAGCATAGTTTTTTATGAAGGCCCTATACCATCTTGTCAATACAAGAAAGCTGCGTATTTCTTTGACAGTTGTTGGTATTTGGCCATCCTAGAACATTTCTGACTTAGGCCGGCTCCACTGAGATTCCTTCTGCTGATATGATGAATCCCAGATAACCAATCTAATGTTTGAGGAATGCACATTTCGTCATCTTAGCATACAGCTTGTGTGACCTCCTTGTCTCAAGGAAAATCCGAAGTTGGGGTTCATGATCTCCTTCCTGTTTGGAATAGACCAGAGTGTCATCAAAGAAGACGAGCACGAAGTAATCAAGATATGGTCTAAAGATATCCTACATTAACCTATTGAAGGTGGTAGGCGCATTCATAAGCCCTAATGACATAACTAGAACTTAAAGTGTCCATATCTAGTATTGAAGGTCGTCTTTGGGATATCTTCTTTCTTGATTCTTATCTGATAGTAACCAGACCTAAGATAATCTTGGAGAAGATCTTGACACCCTGAAGATGATCAAGAAGCTCATCTATTCTAGGAATATGATATTTGTTCTTGACTGTTGATTGATTCAACCCTCTGTAATCAATACATAGTCGAAGTGTTCCATCTTTCTTTTTCTGGAACAGTACTGGTGCTTCCCATGGTGAACTGCTAGGACGGATGTAGCCCTGATCTAGCACTTGCTTAAGTTGTTCCTTCAACTCAATTGCTTCCGGTATAGACATTCTACAGGGTCTCTTCGCAATTGGCGTAGCTCCTATTACTAGCTTGATCTCATGATCTACTTCTCTTTGAAGCGGGAGTTCTGTTAACTCTTCAAGAACTATGTCCGCGTATTCCTTTAGCCAAGTGACCAAATCACTTTACTTCTTTATCAATATTCACAGTCAAGACAATTGTTGGTTTAAAAAAAAGTTTTATTCCATTCATATCAGCATAGCCCTTTCGAGGTACAATTATTTCTTGGGGCTATGGAACAAGTTGATACATTAATTCGAGGAGAATAAGATGTTGTTGCATTCAGTTACAGGAACTGAGTAGTAGTACGGACTGGGGTCATGGATTTTCAGGAATCAATAGTTCATTGGAGGATTAGGGTATCTTTTCCTTTGATATCCATTCTTCTCATAACGTCCCCAAAACCTTGATTCGGTCGGCCGGGATTCTTTGAATCACTTTCCCGTACACATACTTATTCTGGTTAACCCTTCGACCCCCGACCTGTAGGGTCGCGTTTGCGTGAGCCTCAACAAAGACGAACAGCTTCACGATCTTCAAATCCTCCATCCACTTGATTCTCTTCAAGTTAATTTGAAGGTACACAGGTCGATGGGCAGCTATGTAATAGATCCCTGAAACACCCATCCATCTCCGTTCCATGTACGTAGGTGAAGGATTGCAAATGTGGTCTAGGATGTTCATCATCTCAACCCTTTGTCGATAATCCGTGGAATGCATCGCGGTCATAAACATGACTCGGAATACTAAGAACCTGTTCCATGCTTCATAATTCTGCAAGACAGCATTGAAAGGAAGGAAATGTTTGGGACATTAACAATTTCTTTACTTTATTTTATTGAGATCTCATAAAAACAATTCCATTGTTGGTCGGCTCTGATACCAACTGTAACGTGTCCGCTAGTATCATCCAGGACACGTCTTAGCAGTCCATCGGAAAGGATGTCTAGAAAACTCCACCCGTCACTCCCATGGAATGTTACGGGTTCTGCTATCTAGGTCTTCCCGCGTCTGCCACGTAGCGGAAGTATCCTGGCCGTTCCCACTTAGGATCGATCGGAATTAGGGTTTTCCTGATTGGTCATTTAGCTAACAGCAACTGGCGTCAGACCCGAGCGAACTACTTTACGTAGAAACGCCAGGTCCGGAACGGATTCACCCTGCACTTGGTTCAAGGAGAATGGGAAATGAGAGGGATGCAAGGCTCAACCTCTCTGCCAGAAGGCGTAGTCCCATTCCATTTCCCAAAAACAGCGTAAATCGGGTAAGACGTAACTCTAGGTCATCGCTTTCGTTATTCGTTTTGATGATCATGATCATCCCGCTGTTCTTCGAGATTTTTGAGAAAAGTTCCCGGCTAACCGGGACCACCCAACCGTAGGACGGGGACCCATGGTCCATCCTCCACACTTTTCTCGATTTGTTTTAGTTATGTAATTATCTAACACATTAATTTGACATATAACAATCAGCTTCTTTAATTAATCCTGTTAAGCACTGGTTCCTTCACGTAATCTTATCACGTGACATAGAAAAACAATATCAAACAAATTCTTGATTATCATTTCATCATTTTATCTTTGAAATACAAGGAGTTCCGCCCGTAGGCTTGTCCATAATCTGCCCGAAGGCTATCCAGTGATCCTCAGGGATCACTGTTCCAAGCTTCCGCCCGTAAACTAGTATGCGGGCCTCGAGATCCAATCCCGAGTCACGTTAGCCTCTTGTGCAGGACCCGGAAGGCGAGGGATTTATGGCCAAAGCCCCCCTGGCACCCAAGCGTCCTCCTGCTCCAAGTAGAACTCAACGGAGAGACCTCTCGCGGCGGGTTGGGTCCACGTTCCCGACGCGGTCAACAACCCCCTTGGTTAGGGTCAGGCAGGCAGTCGGGGGTAACTGAAGCTGCCTCTCCCTTCAGGCCTTCAACCTGAAGCATTAGATATCTTTTCATCCTTTAGTTCCTTGAGCAAACAATGCAAACAATGCTTTCTAAACTATTACAAGCACAATCAATTCCAGTGGTCATTTATTTGGCCAATTTCTAAGGAGTGAATCTTTCTCTCCGAATGCATCCAGCACTCGATCCAAGATCAATTGTGACTTGGCAAGATCCCCAAGGGTTTGTTTGTTAACCCTATATCCTTGGGTTAGGGCCGTACCCTACTAACCCAACTTAACCAATACTTTAAGTTCTATTAGCAGTAAATTTGTTATTCCAATTTACTAATTGGTCTTTTACTTCCAAACAAATATCTAATCCTCGTATCTTGGTTACTTTACCCAAGAAAGGTACTATATCACGACGATTATTTCTCCTCTTGCAAGATAAACTTGCGTAAGAATCTGCCAATCTTATTCCGAGGAATTTGGCCGTTCCCTTGTGATCAAACCACAAGATCATGCGACTCTGCAATTTGTTGCACAAGTGTCGCATCTAATCCATGGGACTATTTTACCCATCGAATAGTGTCTTCATATCCAATCCGTTCTTGATTGCACTAGGCCGACATTGTCGGTCCTAGGGTTCCAAATCCAAATCGGGTTTCATTCTTTTAGCGAGTGATCCTTAGGGTAAAAAACCCTAGATCATTTCTCGCAAGTGTGTCCTATTTTCGCTACATTTCGTGAATGTGGGAAGGTCGTTAGGATATGAGAGTTTCAACTTGGCAATAAGAACAACTAGGTTACGTCCTCAACGTTCTAAATCCTAGTTAGCACTTTGCTTAGACTTAGCCATTTCTAAGCGTGTCCCTCGCGGTTTAGGTGTTTAGGGTAATACCAATTTACTTGTCTACTCTTGAGGATATTTACGATACCATTCTCATAGTCACATGATTCATTGCCTACATATAAGTATATTTACAAATCCTACTTTTCTGGTTTAAAACCAAAGCATATGCCAAGTTACGACATAACTTCTATTGATGCATTTAAGATTCATGCTACTAAGCGATAGGGTTTTATATGAACCATGCAACCTTTTTCTAACTTCTTTTCTAAATGAGATTTTCGTATGCTGAAAAAGCATTGTACAACCATTTGTAGCTATTTACGTAGTTGATTGAGATTTAAGCCAATTGACTAGATATTAATTTACTTTACGCAGTTTTAAGAACCATTTCCATGTCTTGCAAATTCCTACAGATTATTAGCAACGTTCTTTTAATGAATCATTTCGAAGGAAAGATGCCTAATAATGTGACATGCGATGTTTTCTTTCCATGCATAATCAAAGTGTACAATAATAATTTCGACTTTGTAGTGATAGTCATTAGTTGTTCTAGAGTCATCACTTTGCAATGCACAAAGGCAGCATGCTAAAAATGCATAGACACCTCATGTTCTTTTTTGTTCATTCCCTTGAAAGTACAAAATGACCAACTTCCTATCGTGAGTTACTTCAAGTAAATTTCAAATAGCCAATTTATTTATATCGCATTTAGCTAGGTGGATTTGACAAGCGTAAGTGCATCCTAGTTCCATGAAATAACCATGCATAATTGCAATACTTCTACGTAAATCAAAAATGGGAGGAAAACCTGGACTTGTGGGCTTGGTGAGATATCCATACGCGGAGATCCCCTTGTAAGTAGGGATCCTTGACAGAAGTACCGCCTTGCGAAATTTGGCTTATGGAAGGCCTTAGGGTTTTAGGCTTGGGCCTTCTTTATTTCGAAAAAAAAGAGGGGGTTCGGAAAAGGGTTCTTGTGAACGGGCCTTGTGGAAATGGAGGCTTGAGAGTTCTTCTTCTCCTTCCCTAAAATCCTAGGGCCGGCCTTGTGGGTGATTGGTGGGAAGGGGCTTATAGGCTTCCCCTTCTTCTCTTCAAAGCCCGAGCTAGGGGGCTTGTGGATGTACAATCGGAAAGGTTTTAAATTCTGGGGAGTGGAAAAGAGGTTATGAAGAACTTCAAGAGGAAGGCCTAATAAAGCTATGGGAAGTGGAGGATTTGGATCCCCGGGGGGGGGGGGGGGGGGTGTTATTAAACTCACTTTGGAAGGCTTTAAGGAAGCCCACAAGAAAGGGGGCTTCCTAAGGATTTTGGAAGCTTCCCAAGAAGCTTCCAAAGATTTTGGAGGGTGAATTCACCACGTGGGAGGAAAGGAGATGTTGATGGCAGCAACTTGGGATCCCAGGCAGCAGTTTTCAAGGCGCAGACTTCCCTCACTCTCACTTGTCACGGCCAGTGGCTTCTGGCCCCTTCTTCTCAGGATCCTCTCCCTCTCACAGCATCAATTTCCCCTCCCTCTCTTCTTCTCAGTCTGTGTTACCCTCCGACCTGGCGACTGTAGCATCACGGCTCCTTACTCCTTCACACGGCCACCCCCTCCTTCACGGCTACAGTTCTCCAGCCGGTAGCATGCCGATCTCAGCTCCCCCCTCTCCTTCTCCTGGCGGTGTTCTGGCCCTACTCCATGGCAGGGCCCTCCTCCACGGGAGCATTGTGGCTCTCCCAGTATAGCGGCAGCTGGTGCAGCGAGGCTTCTCTCTTTCTTCCTCCACGCGGTGCAACACGCACTCGATGCCTCAATCATCTTCCCTCCACTCACTCCATGGCCTGCCGTAGCCTTCTTCTCTCATGCCTCCCTTCTCCCCCCTTACCCAAAAGGGGTTTATATAGTCTGGGGGGAGTGAGGACCTCCCCCCCCTACGTGGCAAGGCGCATGATCCATAGCTTAGGCAAGCTCCAGCAAGGAGCTTGCCTACCATACTATTCCCCTCTTCCTCCAGCTCGACAGTCGGTTGAAGGAAAGGGGAAATAATTTAAAAAAAAATTCTTATATCTAAAGAATTTATCCGATACTATTATCCTCTATTGAGGCAGTTCACGCGTGCCTTCGGGATATTACAGGAGACCTCAAACACAACATGTGCTACCATCAATGTGCAAAGAGGCTGATATTTTGCATGAAGTGATTGCCACTTTGGTCACACTCAACTACAAAATACTATCATAGCCAACATTCTCAAGGTTGTGGAACATAGTCTTAAAGACAATCTCTTTATGAGAAAATAGTACTCTAAATGTGACATTTGCACAACAATAAAGGTCAAGGTGGAGTCAAAAGTAGGAGTCAACTAGCAATGAAGAGGAGCATGCCACATACTTTGCACAAAGGAGAGCACACATGTGCAACAAATGAGCTATAGCAATCTATGCTATGTGTGGAGAAGCTAATTAGAAATGTACCCGAACAAGTTCATGTTCATTATACATGATAAAATGGACCAAAGTAAGATTGATATACCACAAATTAAACTAGCTCCCAAATTACTAAATGATGTTGAGAGGCTTCCAATAATATCCTCGATAGGAATTCTCACACATGGACATAGACAAATAGCTTACAGTCACTTTACTTAGGGTTATAGTTAAGTGATCCAACATCACAACTGCATCTTTCTCAAAATGCCCAAGGAATTTGGAAAGAAAAGAGAAATACATGTATGGTGACTTGAGCTCAAAAAACTCAAGTTTTTCATCTCAAATAGATCTTTTTGATTGTGTTTTGTCTATTACAACACTTTATCATATGACAGTCACAAAGGAGGAAAACAAGTATTACAATGTATAGAGTGCAACCAATGATGGCATTATGGTGTAGCACAAATGAGAAGATACAAAATAATTTGTCTGGATAGGAAAATATATGCCCCAATGCGCAATCAAGCTTAGTTACTAATACAAATGTACAAGAAGGAGCGACATTTGAATCAAGGATAGATAACAACATGACTTTGAATGAAGGTTGCACATCATCAAAACCAAGGACATTCAAGATTTTCCGAAGAACGTTGTTATTACAGCAACTTGACAATTGTGGCTCTCGAAACAAGAATCGATATGTATTTGTATACCTACTACTATTGGTTGCATGAGGGGTGTTTAGCATAGCCGAGAGCATAGTGCACCTTGGATTTCTTATGGTTGGTCACTCTCACAAGGACACACATACATTATTCAATTTCCTTTCTGAAAAGCTTGGGAAAAAAACAACATTTACTTTTCCACATTTGATGACGATCTCTAATGAGTGTGTTAGCATGCATACTATACCATTTCTCTTGCAAAGGTGCTAGACTTTTAGGAACTTATGAAAGGGTGTCTACACAATGGATCTGAGAGCCTAGTGGGTCATTCAAAGCCATTACAATTTAGATTCTACATGAATGATGGCATACCTCTAATGCAATACAAAGTACACCCCAAAAATATTGACTAGCTACTAGAAAGTTGTATAGAACTATGGAAAAGAAATGACCAAGGAGGACCCAAACTTTCTAAAGGTGTCCTAGAAGTATTGACACCTTTTGAGTATGTGAAAGACAATGAAAAGCTTATGGAAGGCTTAAAAAGGTATGTCAATTCGTGGAAAGATCACTTGCAAGACAAAGGAGAGAAATCTATCTATGCTAGTTGGATCAAATGAGTACTCACGCATTGGGAGAATGTGATTCAAGCTATGTAAACACATAGAGCAAGGGAGCATTCTTTATTTCATAAATTTTGGCCAAGGAGTGTATGCACACATGATATGACTTGAGAGATTCAAACAAAAGTCATTCCAGAAGGAGGATGTGATGAAAATGTAGGGCAATATTGTGGTCCAATGTAGAATAAACCTACTAAGGTGTTCAACCCAATGGTTGATGTGGTAATAGGTGACTATGTCCGTATACAACCTTGCAATGTAGACTATCGAATATGGCTAGGGGTGATCACAATTGGTGTTGATCAAAACAAAGAGTTGGTAAACTACTTGAGAGTTAAGATGTAACATGCCCGCCCCTCAAATTGCGAGACATGTCTTAGCAGCCCATCGAGAGATCAATCTAGAAGATGTCGCCTGCCACTCCCAAGGAATGATACAGGGTTGGCCAATTAGGGTCTCTCGAGTCTACCTCGCAACAGAACTTATCCGTCTGTTCCCACTAGGATCGACTTGAAGGCTGGGTTTTTAGTAGTCGGGTCTTCCTAATAGCCTTCTAGCATCGGTTTATAACTGCTTCACTTTGCGCAGATACAACTGGACCAAAGCAGAATCATACCGCACTTGGTTCAAAGAGAATGGGAAATGAGAGGGATGCATTGCTCAACCTCTCTGCCCCTAAGGCATAGTCCCATTCCAGTCCCCTAAAATGGCATGAATCAAGTTTTTAACTTACAAGTTCTAAGATCCTTGTCTATCTAATGTTTGCATCAAATAAATTCCATTGAGGAAAGCTCTCGTGTAACATTCCGGAATCTAAAACACACATTCTTTATATGAATCTCCTCTTAGGAGGCCAAAAGGTTAGGATAATGGCCAATGTTTTTTAAATTAGTTATCCCTCTCTCCTCCAACCGACTATCGTGCTGGAGGAGAAGGTAATAGCAATGGCCACCAAGCTCCTTACTGGAGCTCCCAAGCAGTTGGATGCCATGCAATATGGCGCGTGGAGGGAGGGAGGTACCTCTCCCTCTCCCATATAAACCCCTTGTGGGAAAGAAAGGAAGGAGGGAGACTGTCTAATCGCTGCCTGATCTGGGAGTCCGTGTCGTCGCTACCATTGAGCTAGAAGGTTGGGAGAAAGGAGTCGTAACGCCGCTGAGGAGGATCCGTGGAGGAAGCCGTGTGAGAGAGAGGGAGTTGATGCCAGCTGCCGCTGCCATTCAGCTCGCCCTGCCGCCATCGAACCGCTGTAGTTCGCCTCTTGCCCGTCGCCTCCTGCCCGTCATCACGCCGCCTGAGGGAATTGATTTCCTCCACGTGTCCTTTTCTAGAAGCTTCGTAAAGCTTCTAAGGGGGCTTCCTAAGCCCCCTTTCATATTGCACCCCCCCCACAAATTCCTTCTTGTGGGCTTCCTCTTAGCGCTTGTATATGTGGGTTCGATAAAACCCAGGGACTCCAAAAGCCCTATTGTGGTTCTTATACCCCCCTGCTCTCGGGATTTTTTTTTCCACCCATTTTCTTGCAAACTCCACCTAACCCCCTTTCCGAGAGGTTCCCCACAAGTCCTCAAATCACTTCTTGGGGGTTTTCCCTCCCCTAGCGGGTTTTGAGGCCTTTCATAGCATTCCCCTAAGGCTATTTAACCCGGGTTCCTCTTAAATCCTCTCCACACAAATATCCATTTTTGCAATTCTTGTGGATTTTCTTTTCCCCCACACGTCATCCTAAAGGCCCTTCCTAGGGACTTTTATAAACCCTTTCAAAAAGGAGTCTTTATAACCCGGATTTCTAAGCTACCTTTTCTCCCTTTTGCATACCACAAAGCTATTTTCTTTTTCCCCTTTCTGTGTAGATAATTTGCACCCTCGGAGTCTGATGGATTGCTAAGACATGTCCTGAAGATAACAGCTGGACACGTTACAGTTGGTATCAGAGCCAACCAACAAAGGATTTGTTTTTATGAAATCTTGATAAGATGAAGTAAAGAAAATGTTGATGTTCCAAATATTTCCTTACTTTCAATGCTGTCTTGTAGAATTATGAAGCATGGAACAGGTTCTTAGTGTTCCGAGTTGTGTTTATGACTGCGATGCATTCCCGGGATTATCAACAAAGGGTTGGGATGATGAACATCCTAGAGTGTATCTATGATCCATCGCCTTTGTACATGGAACGAACATGGACGGGTGCCTTAGGAATCTACTATATAGCTGCCCACCGGTTTGCATACCTTCAAACCAACCTAAAGAGAATCAAGTGGTTGGAAGATCTGAAAGTCGTGAAGCTGTTCATTTTCGTGGAGGCTCACATAAACTCAACTTTACATATTTGAGGTCAGGGGGTTGAGCTGAACTCATATGTATATGAGGAAGGGACCCGTGTAATCCCCGCAGACAAGATTAAAGTGTTGGGGTGCCATGAGAAGAATGGGTTCCAAAGGAAAGGATACCTTGATCTTCCAATGACTTACCGATTCTTGAAGATCCATGACCCGAAACCATACTATTATCCAATTCCTGTAGATAAATGTAATACAACATTATTCTCCCCAAACTAAATATAAACAGTTGGCTTATCATCGCAAGAAATGTTGTATTTCGAAAGGGCTATGCCCATATAAATACAATAAGACTTCTTTTTATCAATGTCTGTTTGTGCATGAGAATTGATAAAAAGTTAAAGAGGTTAGGATTCTTGGTTGATAGAGCTGAATTGGAAATGAAATATAAATCATAGCATTTATCATGTAATAACATTAAGAAACCTCTATCCAAGCACAACGCCAGGTATAGAATCCCAGTTTGCCTCCTACATCAAGTACTGCGATAATCCAGGAGAAGAAGTTTTTTCTCAAGCAGATTAAGCCACCCGAATTTGACGGGAGAGGTAGGTCCGTCCAAGCAGATGCTAAAATTTGGATTGAATCCATGGAGGATTACTTTGAAGCAGCCGGTACTGCATCCGCCAACCAAGCTATGCTCGCCAAGCTGAAGCTCACCAGCGAAGCCAGGCGTTGGTGGAAGCAATGGTGCAGAGATCAAGGGATCGCGGAAGGATCCGTTACCTGGGAGAAGTTGAAGAAACCCGTGTAGGGAAGATACTTACCAGCTGCCTATTGCAAGCAGAAAATGAATGAGTTCTACGAGCTAAAATAGCTGGGACTCACTCTTGACGCATAGTATTCTAAATTCGTCTCACTTCTAAGGTATGCACCACAGATGGACATGACATAGCAGGTGTCAAAATTTTGTGCTGGTTTAAACCCACCAGTGAATACCCGTCTCGAATCGATGTGCCCATGAGATCTTCAGGACGCACTCATTCGAGCTACCGCTATAATTCAGGAGGTGCAGGCTAGACCAAGAGGTAACAAATCTTGGTCTTATAATGACTCGAACAGAGGAGCATTCAGGCCTCAAATGAAGAGAGTTCAAGGTCAGAATTAGGGACAAAGAAAGAAAGCAAGAACTAACAATGTCAACAACTTTGTTCCTGCTTAAATTAAAGCAATGGCCGAAACCTCCGCTGTTTCCACTGCAACGAGCTCGGTCATGTCAAGAGGCAATGTTCCAAGCTTGGAGGAGGACATCGCCAAGCACCTTTCCAAGAAACGGGCCATGGACAAGGAGCTACTACCTGAGGCAGAGGAAGAACCGCCTGCGTTTCCAATAGGTAAATGTGCGAAGAAGAAGAAGATCGACCATGGAAGCAGAGTTTGAAAGGGCCACAGTCCATGCCGCTCTTCACAAGAAAGGGTCAAATCGCCAGTTCTCAGTGATTCATCAGACACCGTCGGACTATCAAGATAAAGGTTTCAAGACCTTGATTGATTGTGGCAATACGCATTCCTTTATCTCACCAACTTGTGCAAAAAAATTAGGAATAGCCACAGTAGAAGCACCTATCTTGCTTGTTGGATTGGCAAATGGTCGTCGTGAGGTTACTTGTACCACAAAAATTGCTAAGGTGAAATCCTTTCTGGGAGGAAAAACAACTTCGATCAAATTCAGAGTCATGAATTTAGGCATCCATGAGTGTCTACTTGGAATGGATTGGCTTAAACATAATGATGCCCACATTCATTGTGAAAAGGGCCAAATTTCCTTTGGGAACTCTGAAGGGGATTTAGTCACAACTCAAGGTGAGGCTGGAGTGCCAAAATATCAATTGGCCAAGGCATCTCGTCTTATAAAGGGAGTTAGAAAGGGACTACCTGTCTACTTGATTAAGCTCAACAAGTTAGATCAGAAGCAGGAGTCTAGTGAAGGACCTTCATGACTAAAGGAATACGCGGATGTATTTCCTGAAGAGTTGACAGAACTCCCACCTCAAAGAGAAGTGGATCATGAGATCAAGCTAGAACCAGGAGCTGCGGCAATTGCAAAGAGACCTTATAGAATGTCCATACCGGAAGTAATTGAGCTAAAGGAACAACTCAAGCAACTGCTAGATCAGAGCTACATCCATCCTAGCAGTTCACCATGGGGAGCTCTAGTATTGTTCCAGAAAAAGAAAGATGGAATGCTTCGATTATGTATTGATTACAGAGGGTTGAATCAATCAACTGTCAAGAATAAGTACCCTATTCTTAGAATAGATGAGCTTCTTGATCATCTTCAGGGTGCGAAGATCTTCTCCAAGATTGATCTCAAGTTTGGTTACTATCAGATAAGAATCAAGGACGAAGATATCCCAAAGACGGCCTTCAACACAAGATATGGGCACTTTGAGTTCCTAGTTATGTCATTCGGGCTTACGAATGCACCTGCCACCTTCAACAGGTTAATGCAGGATAACTTTAGGCCATATCTTGATGACTTCGTACTCGTCTTCTTCGACGACACTTTAGTCTATTCCAAACAAGAGAAAGATCATGAGTCCCAACTTCGGATTGTCCTTGAGACAATGAGGTCACATAAGTTGTATGCTAAGATGAAGAAGTGTGCATTCTTCAAACGTCAGATTGAATATCTGGGATTCATCATATCAGCGGAAGGAATCTCAGTGGACCCAGCCAAGGTCAAAGATGTGCTAGAATGGCCAATACCAAACAACTATCAAAGAAATACACAGCTTTCTTGGATTGACAGGATGGTATAGGGTCTTCATCAAAAACTATGCTTTGATTGCAGCACCTCTGACAGACTTACTGAAGAAGAAAACATCCATTGCATGGTCAACTCCCGAACAAACCAGCTTTGATAGATTGAAGCAAAGTTTGGTATCAGCACCTATCCTAAAACTTTCAGACCTCAATAAGGAGTTCGAGGTAGTAACAGATGCTAGCACACTTGCCTTAGGTTGTGTGCTCATACACGAAGGTCATCGTGTAGCGTACGCTTGCCTTAGGTTGTGTGCTCATACACGAAGGTCATCCTGTAGCGTACTCTTTAAGGAAACTAAAGAGGGATGAGGACATCTCGATTCCTCCAAGGGGGAGAGAATGTAACAATTCCGATCTCAAAACCGCACTTCTCACGAGAACCTCCTCTTACTAAAAATCCAAATGATTAATTATTAGTATTATGGAATTTTTTTCAAATTATTCCCTCCTTCCCCCAACGGACTGTCGTGCTGGGGGAGAGGGAGGGAAGGCAGGATGACTAAGCATCCCTGCTGGATGCCATGGAGGGGGCAAAGGAATGCATGATGCCACATGGGCGAGGGAGGATCCCCTCCGCTCAGCTATATAAGCTATGGGAGGAGAGTAGGAGGGGAGAGCCATTAGATTGCTGACACTGTTGTTAAGGAGGGGAGAGGGTCATGAGGAAAGTTGTCGCTGCTGTCGAGTGTGTGAGGTGAAGCCAGGGAGGTGGTTGGGGGGAAGAGAGAAGGGAAGCCATCACACTGCTTATCGCTGCCGTAGAGCTGGAGAAGGAAAGCCGCCGCTGCCATTCGCCAGGCCACCATCGAAGCGCCTGCTACCGCCATACTCCTTCCTCCACGTGCCTTTTTGGAAGCTTCTTGAAGCTTCAAAGGGGGCTGTCATAAGCCCCCTTTCATATTGCATCCCCCCCACAAATTCTTTCTTGTGGGCTTCCTCCTAGCCCTTGTTCATGTGGGTTGATAGCCCCCCCCTCCCGGAATTCAAAGGCCCCTTCTCGTGGCTTTATTAAACCTTTCTCTCGAAAGTTCTTATAACCACTCTTCCCCTCCCCGGGATTTAAAACCCCCCTTGTGGGTTTCCCCCACCCACGGAATTCAAAGGCCCTTAATCCTTTCTTGTGGGCCTCCTTCAAAGCCCCTTAATCCTTTCTTTTGGGCCTCCTTCAAAGCCCCTTTTCCGTGTTGTCCCATCCAAGCTTTTATAAGCCCATTAAGTTTTTTTTCCCCCCCCTCGTATTCTTACACAAGGGTTCATCTTAACCTCGAGGTCCCTTAGAACCCCCTTGCTATTGGCCTTCACAAACACCCTTTTTCCCCTTAGGTTCCCCACAAGTTCCCCTTTAGCCAAATTTAAGGAGGAAAGACCTATAAAGCCTTCTAAAGCCAACTCTGAAAGACGGTGCAATTAGTCACAAAGGGAGTTTCGTGTTCGAAGAAGATCGGCCAAGATCATAAATTTGCATCCAAGACGGAAAGGCTGCATTCGCGATGGCTCCTAAGAAAGCACAAGGCGCAACCGCAGGAGGATTGTCTCCTAACATCCATGTGTACATTTCACCACAATTCCAGGTTCTTATTCCTAAATTTGATTAACGTCATAATATTTCAATTATGCATGGATCATTTGAGTAATGAGGATGCATGTTTTTACATAAAATCCTAAAGCTTAGTAGCATGAGTCTTGTTTGCATGTTATAAGATGATCAATTGGAATTATGCTATAACTTAACCTATGATTTGATCTTAACCTGAAAAGTTAGGGTTTGTAAATCAACTTACACGTAGACAATGAATCATGTGGTTATGGAAATGGTAGCGTAATTATCTTCAAGAATAAACAAGTTAAATTGGTTTAAACCTAAACACCTAGAACCGTGAGGAACTCATTTAGGACTTGGAAGGGTTAATTCAATGCAATATATCCCAAAGAGATAACTAGGATTTAACATGTTGAGGACGTAACCTAGTCGCTCGTATTGCCAAAGCTGAAACTCCTATACCCTAAAAACTTGGCCACCTTCACTGAATGTAGGGACAGTAGGACATACTTGTGAGAAATGATCTAGGGTTTTTACCCCAAGGATCTCTCGCTAAAAAGATGAAACTGGCTTTGAACTTGGAATCCTAGGACCGACAATGTCAGCCTAATGCAATCAAGAATGGATTTCTATATCTAATTATGATACCGTGATTAGAAGATGTTGTTGACGGGTAAATTAGCCCATGGATTAGATGTGACACTCATGCAACAAGTTGCAGTATCGCATGATCTTGTGATTTGATCACAATGAAATGGCCAATTCCTCGGAATGAGATTGGCAGATTCTTACGCAAGTTATCTTGCAAGCATTTGCTTTGGGATATGTAAGGAAGAATGTGTATGAAACAAGAGGGGTTTTATCCTGTAGTGGAGTTATAGAAAGTATAGATAGATCTTGGGGTTTTGAGAAAGGTGCAATATCTTTACTATATCCTTTTTATATAACCAACTAAACAATAAAAAAACTTGACACCAATCTCCATTCCTCTTTCTTCCTCTCCTTGGCTTTACTTTTTCCCTTTTTGTGTGTTTGAAATGAAAGAAGAGGTGAGTCATGAGGAGGTGAGGCATGAAGAGACTAGGTGAGGCATGAAGAGACTACATGTCGGTTAAACTCAAGCTTTAGAACCGCAAAAAATGCAAAAAAGGAAAGGCGCAGTTTGAAAAGAAATAATTTAAGTATGGTTTGAGTCAGGTAACCTAAGGTGGGTTAGGGTTAGGGTTAGGGTTAGTGGGATGGTAACTAGGGTTAGTGGGATCCTGGTTAGGGTTACGGTTAGTAGTCCTAGGGTTAGGGTTAGGGTTAGGCTTAGTTAGGGTTAGGTTTAGTTAAGGTTAGGTTTAGTTAACCTAACTAAGGTTAGTGGGAACTAACTAGGGTTAGTAACCAACTAACTAGGGTTAGTTTGAGTTAACTAGATTAGAGTTAAATTTGAACTTAAGTTAAGTTAATGGTGCTCACCTCTCTCATTTCTAGTGAGGGTGATCGAGAGCCCCCACCTAGGCAACCCCCACAAAGCCCTCGACCTTTTCGTTCTCCTGCACCACTCTCCCTCCTCGCTTGACATGCACTACCCTCTACCTCACTTGATACACGTGCCTCTATAGATGCACATGCTTCGGCCAATCCATGTACCTTAGCTGATCCCTGTGTAGGTAAAGATGTGATAGGTGTCCCAGACATCACATTGAAAACCTCATCTGCAGTGGGAGGGCGACCAAGATAATTGGTCATCTCCCCCATGAATTGCTCCTTGTTGAATCCAGTGCTGGAGGATCTAGGATTCCATATCTACAAAAGAAAAATCATATTACCCTGTGCAGATAAAACATATTATATACAGCGTCTATACCTGTGTCTCTGTGCACGTCTATACCTGCGTCTCTATGAGCATCTGTCAGCGCGTGTATCATCGCGTGTACACTGTAGAGCACACGCGCTGGCACACGTGCTCAAAGACGCACCCCCAGAGAAACATTTTTCGCGTCTATATCTGCGTCTACACTGAGATGTAGACGCACTATCAGACGCGCTTGGTCGGCTGATTTTAGCAGACGACCGCCATTGATGATTTACAAAATGCAATACATAATGGAATCACAAATCCTAAATACAC
The DNA here is from genome assembly GCF_053477565.2 of Lygodium microphyllum. Taxonomy (NCBI): domain Eukaryota; kingdom Viridiplantae; phylum Streptophyta; class Polypodiopsida; order Schizaeales; family Lygodiaceae; genus Lygodium; species Lygodium microphyllum. The sequence continues at coordinate 118,821,876 of NC_141143.1, forward strand.
AGACACAGCAGAGAGAGGAAGAGAGAAACACAGAGAGAGAGAGAGAGAAAGAGAGAGAGAGAGACTCACCTTGGGTGTTTGGTGTGGCGGGTGGTGGCGCTTCTTCCTTCTCTTTCTTCCTCTCCTTGGTAAGTTACCCTTTCTTGATGCTTGCTTACTTA